>NC_134356.1:613504386-613789386 GCF_048569485.1 Anomaloglossus baeobatrachus | reverse complement strand
ATCATGGGGAAGGCTGGGAGGAGAGAGGCTGATGCTGGGGGAGGCTGGGAGGGGGAGGCTGGGACGAGGGAGGCTGATGCTGGTGGAGGCTGATGCTTGGGGAGGCTGGGAGCGGAAGGCTGATGCTGAGGGAGGCTGGGAGAGGGAGGCTGGGAGGAAGGAGGCTGGGAGGAGAGAGGCTGATCCTGGGGAAGGCTGGGAAGGGGAGGCTGATGCTGGGGAGGCTGGAAGGAGAGAGGCTGGAAGGAGAGAGGCTGATGCTGGTGGAGGCTGATGCATGGGGAGGCTGATGCTGGGGGAGGCTGGAAGGAGAGAGGCTAATGCTGGTGGAGGCTGATGCTGGTGGAGGCTGATGCTTGGGGAGGCTGATGCTGGGGAGACTGGGAGGGGAAGGCTGATGCTGAGGGAGGCTGGGAGGAAGGAGGCTGGGAGGAGAGAGGCTGATCCTGGGGAAGGCTGGGAACGGGAGGCTGATGCTGAGGGAGGCTGGAAGGAGAGAGGCTGATGCTGGGGGAGGCTGGAAGGAGAGAGGCTGATGCTGGTGGAGGCTGATGCTTGGGAGGCTGATGCTGGGGGAGACTGGGAGCGGAAGGCTGATGCTGAGGGAGGCTGGGAGAGGGAGGCTGGGAGGAAGGAGGCTGGGAGGAGAGAGGCTGATCCTGGGGAAGGCTGGGAAGGGGAGGCTGATGCTGGGGGAGGCTGGAAGGAGAGAGGCTGATGCTGGTGGAGGCTGATGCATGGGGAGGCTTTTGCTGGGGGAGACTGGGAGCAGAAGGCTGATGCTGAGGGAGGCTGGGAGGAAGGAGGCTGGGAGGAAGGAGGCTGGGAGGAGAGAGGCTGATCCTGGGGAAGGCTGGGAAGGGGAGGCTGATGCTGAGGGAAGCTGGAAGGAGAGAGGCTGATGCTGGGGGAGGCTGGAAGGAGAGAGGCTGAGGCTGGGAGGAGAGAGGCTGATGCTGGGGAAGGCTGATGCTGAGGGAGGCTGGAGGGGAAAGCTGATGCTGGGAAGGCTGGGAGGACGGAGGCTGGGAGGAGAGAGGCTGATCCTGGGGAAGGCTGGGAGAGGGAGGCTGATGCTGGAGGAGGCTGGAAGGAGAGAGGCTGATGCTGGCGGAGGCTGATGCTGGGGAGGCTGGGAGAGGGAGGCTGATGCTGAGGGAGGCTGGGAGGAGGGAGGCTGGGAGAGGTAGGCTGAGAGAAGAGAGGCCTGATGCACACACACACACACACACACACACACACACACGCGCCGCGACGCGCACTGCACAACACACCACCACACACACTGGGAACCACAAACAACTGCCCTACACAGACACCCCACCACACACAGACAACGCTGCACACACACAACACCCAACACACAAACACCGCGGCACACACAAATATACGCACATACCGCACAAACACACACATTGCTCAAAACATACCTCCCCCCCAAAACACACCACACACACACAAACCGCGCAACACACCACACAACGCTACAGACACACAGCGCTCCACAAACAACGCAACACACACATACAACACCGCTCTCAACGCCCCCGTCACACCCAGACAACACCCAGAACATGTACAGCGCCTACACAAACACTTGGTAACTACAGACAACAACATCTCTCTCTCTCTATATATTATATATAATATATATATATATATATATATATATATATATTAATATATATATATATTATATATATATATATATAATATATATATATATCAAAAATCATACATGAACTACACAATACGTAAATTCTAGAATACCCGATGCGTAGAATCGGGCCACCTTCTAGTAGTACATATGTGCCTTTCCGGCAGAGAACTCAGGGAGATGTGATCACTCCCTCACACCCGGCACACCCTGCCCTCGTTCCTGAATCTATTTAACCCTTCCTTCAGCCTGTAGGGAAACAGCATTAACCCTATAGTGGATTATCATGGAGTGAGCACAACCGGGGCGAGACATACCGGCCGTCATAGATAACCCCGATCACAGTCTCACATACCCCCCCCCCTCAGTTCAAGCGTGCGGGGTTGAACTCCTGCCATCAAACACGGGCCGCGGGACAAGGCATCGGCGTTGCCCTGCAACCTACCGGCCCGGTGTTCAACCGTAAACCGGAAGTTCTGCAGAGAAAGGAACCACCGGGTAACCCGGGCATTCCGTTCCTTGTGCGGACCTCATCCAGACCAGTGGAGAGTGATCCGTCACCAAGCGAAACTGACGTCCCAGCAGGTAATAGCGTAGGGACTCCAAGGCCCACTTGATCGCCAGGCACTCCTTCTCCACTACGCTATAATTCCGCTCGGGAGGGGTGAGCTTCCTACTTAAGAAGGTGACGGGGTGTTCCTCCCCCTGAACCACCTGAGACAGCACTGCCCCCAGGGCCGACCTCCGAGGCATCAGTCTGTACTATGAACTCCTTCCGGAAATCCGGGTTGACCAGAACGGGCTGTCCGCACAGGACCTCCTTCAGGGCCCGGAAGGAGTCCCTCGGCCTGCGGAGTCCAGCGCACCATGACGGACTTCTTGCCTTGAGAAGGTCCGTCAAGGGGGCTGATAGTCCCGCAAAATCTTTTACAAACCTCCTGTAGTACCCCACGATACCCAGGAAGGCCCTAACCTGCTTCGTGGTCAGGGGTCTAGGCCACTTCCGGATCGCCTCAACCTTGTTAATTTGGGGCTTAATCACTCCTTGGCCTATCACGTAGCCCAAGTAGCGGGCTTCCGTGAGTCCCAATGCACATTTCTTGGGATTGGCTGTCAATCCGGCTGTTCGAAAGCGCATCCACCACCGCTTGTACCTGTTCCAAGTGAGTCTGCCAATCGGAGCTGTAAATAATGATGTCATCCAGGTACGCTGATGCATACGCCTGGTGGGGTTCCAGCACTAAGTCCATCAACCTCTGGAACGTGGCCGGAGCGCCATGTAACCCAAAAGGCAAGACAACATAGTGGAAGAGACCCTCCGGCGTAACAAAAGCGGTTTTCTCCTTGGCGGACTCCGTTAGTGGCACCTGCCAGTACCCCTTGGTCAGGTCGAGCGTGGTAAAATATCGCGCCTGTCCCAGCCTATCAATCAGCTCATCCACCCGGGGCATGGGGTAGAGATCAAACTTGGATATTTCGTTCAATCTCCTAAAGTCATTGCAGAACCTTAAGGAGCCATCGGGTTTTGGTATTAGGACAATCGGACTAGCCCATTCACTCCGGGATTTTTCGATGACCCCCAGGCGTAACATTGTCTTTACTTCCTCCGATATGGCTTGTCGATCGCCTCCGGTACCCGGTATGACTTCAGGCGTACCTTCAGGTGGGGCTCGGTGACAATATCATGTCGTATCAGACTGGTCCTACCGGGCAGCTCAGAGAAGACATCGGGGTTCTGCTGAACCAACCGTCTGGCCTCTCGCCTCTGTTGCTTGGTGAGGGCTTCTCCAATCCTTACTTCCGGTTCGTCCTCTCCGGAGGTCGCTGGAGCCGGAGGTGAACGACCCGAAGAGGAGGGAGATGGGGAAAAAACAGCCATCAGGCTTTCCCGTTCCTGCCAAGGTTTTAATAGGTTGACATGGTATATTTGTTCAGGTTTCCGCCTACCGGGCTGCAATACTTTATAGTTAACCACCCCGACTCTTTCCTTTATCTCGTAGGGGCCTTGCCACTGAGCCAGGAATTTACTCTCCGCCGTGGGAATCAATACCAACACCCGATCCCCGGGATTAAAGGTCCGCACGGTGGCTTGTCTATTGTAGCGGCCGCTTTGCGCGGCCTGAGCCTCCTGTAAATGCTCCTTTACAATTGGCATGACCGCGCTTATGCGGTTCTGCATACCCAAAATGTGTTCAATCACACTTTTATGGGGGGTGGGCTCCTGCTCCCAGGTTTCTTTTGCCAGGTCCAACAATCCCCGGGGATGTCGCCCGTATAACAATTCAAAAGGCGAAAACCCCGTGGATGCCTGTGGCACCTCTCGTATGGCAAACATCAAATAGGGAAGCATCATATCCCAGTCTTTCCCGTCTTTGGAAATCACCCTTTTGAGCATGGTTTTCAGGGTTTTATTGAATCGTTCCACTAAACCATCCGTCTGAGGATAATACACAGACGTACGCAACTGCTTGATCTGGAGTAGCCGGCATAGCTCTTTGGTCACTTTAGACATGAATGGGGTCCCCTGATCCGTAAGGATCTCCTTGGGCAACCCCACCCGGCAGAACACAGCAAACAACTCCCGAGCTATAAGCTTGGCTGCAGTATGTCTGAGAGTTATCGCCTCTGGATACCGGGTGGCATAGTCAACGATCACTAGGATATGCTGGTGCCCTCGAGCAGACTTTACGAGGGGCCCCACCAGATCCATCCCTATCCGTTCAAAAGGGACTTCTATAATGGGTAACGGTACCAACGGACTGCGAAAGTGGGTCAGGGGTGCGGTAAGCTGACACTCCGGGCAGGTTTCGCAGAACCGTTTTACCTCCCCAAAGACCCCGGGCCAATAGAACCTTTGCAATATTCGCTCCTGCGTTTTCTTGACCCCTAGGTGACCACTCATCAGGTGTTTATGAGCCAAGTCGAGGACCCGCCGGCGATACGGCTGGGGCACCACCAACTGCTCTACCCCTACGCCCCGTATTTCATCTACCCGGTAGAGTAAATCCTGCTTAAGAGCGAAATGGGGGTATCTTACCTGGGCACCAGGCAGCTGTGCCACCCCGTCAACTACTGTCACCCGACTCCGGGCATGTATTAATGTAGGGTCCTGGAGTTGGGCTGTCCCAAACGTATCCGGGGACGCCTCCAACTCCGGGATGGGCTCGACCGTCTCAGCCTCTCCTGCCAATACCTCTAGGGGCGACCTATCAGGTTCACATCCTGTCCCTATCATGGGGACCCCTACGGCAGGCATCCCGGATTCAGGATTGTAGGGCTCAGGTCCCGGACTGACCAATATCTGAGGGGACTTAGGAGGTCCCTTCCATAAAGTCCAAAAATAGGGCAGATCCCTTCCTAGGATCACATCATAGGGAAGAGTATTAAGTCCCACCTCATGTTGCACCTGACCGCAAGGTGCTGTGATGGTGACTATCCCCGTGGGATAGTCTCGGCGGTCCCCATGTATGCAAACCACCCCCACGGTACGTCCTGTGGCCTTTACTTTAGCCCTTAGGGTTGATCGCACAAGGGTCACTAAGCTTCCGGAATCCAACAAGCCTGTAACCGGACATCCATTCACCTGAATTTGGCACAAGTGGGGCTCAGTCTCTGGGTAGACCAGGTCAGCGGTACACACCACCTGAGCATACATTGAACCCCGCCGGGTAACCCCACAATCCATGGGCTCCGTGGTGAGTGGACACTGGGCTTCCATATGTCCCACCCGCTGGCACCGCCAACATCTAATGGGGAAGGACACCCCCTTGACGAGTTGTCGTTTAGGGTACATAGTTTTCCGGACCTCAGGGACGGAGGGTGCGGCCTCAGACGGGACGGTAGCGGACTCCCGCACCGGTGTCCGCGGTGGGTCCTTGGCCCTAGGCTTGGAGGGGCCGGACCGACGGGCGGTACGCAAAGTCTCAGTGTCCCATATCAAGTCCTGCGTAGCCACATGCCGCTCTACCAGGGACACTAATTGGTCCAGGGTACTCGGGTCACCCTGTCCGACCCACCGTTGAACGGTGACGGGTAAAGTGCGCACAAAATGATCCACTACTACCCTTTCCACCATTTGCGCCGGGCTCAGAGTGTCAGGCTGCAACCACTTTTTTTACAAGATGTAACAAGTCATAGGCCTGGGAGCGTACGGGTTTGGCTTCCTCAAAGAACCACTGATTTACCCGCTGAGCCCGTACATAGGTATTCATCCCCAACCGAGCCAGTATTTCGGCTTTCAGGGTCACATAGTCAATGGCGTCCTCGGTACAGAGGTCCAGGTATGCTTTTTGGGGTTCCCCCGTCAGATAGGGTGACAATACCTCAGCCCACTGCGGGGTCGGCAGCTTTTCCCGCTCGGCCACCCGTTCAAACACTGCCAGGAACGCTTCCACATCATCACCCGGGGTCATCTTTTGCAACGCTTGTCTCACCGCTTTCCGGACGCTGCCGTCGTCACCCGGTCCCTGGGTTGTTGCTGCCGGTCCGGCACGGATCGACTTGGCCAGGAGAACCATCTGTTCTTGGTGCCTTTTTTCCTGCAATTGCAAGGCTTGCTGCTGACGTGCATTGGCCTGATCCATCTGTTCTTGGAATTTTTTTTCCTGCACTTGCAAGGATTGGAGCAGGTGTGCATTGGTTTGTTGCTGCTGTGCATTAGCCTGTTGCTGCTGTGCATTAGCCTGAGCCAAATGCTTTAGTATGTCCTCCATGGCGTCGCCGGGTTTGGGCTGTAGTATAGCCGCTCGAATCCAGGACATGCGCAGCTGGGTCACCAGGGATGGATGCTACACCTCACCGGCTGTCATGCCCGCCGATTCTCCACCATATGTGAGGTAGCGTCGTCGGCTGCGCTGCAGAAGACACGGGATCCAGGCACCAAGGTTCACAGCACACGGTTTATTCCAAAGAAAAAGTCCACAATAGTACATATGTGCCTTTCCGGCAGAGAACTCAGGGAGATGTGATCACTCCCTCACACCCGGCACACCTGCCCTCATTCCTGAATCTATTTAACCCTTCCTTCAGCCTGTAGGGAAACAGCATTAACCCTATAGTGGATTATCATGGAGTGAGCACAACCGGGGCGAGACATACCGGCCGTCATAGATAACCCCGGTCACAGTCTCATAAATAAATATATATATATATATATATATATATATATATATATATATATATATATATATATATATATATATATATATATATATTATATAATTATATATATATTATATATTGTGAGGTAGCGTGGTCGGCTGCGTAGCAGAAGACACGGGATCTAGGCACCAAGGGTCACAGCACACGGTTTATTGCACAAACCACAAGTCCAATACAGCATACACTTGTTTCTCCGGCAGATACTCAGGGAGTTGTGTTCACTCCCTCACACACTAGGGGCCCACGCCCATGTTCCTGTTTCCTTTTAACCCTCCTTTCAGCCTGTAGGGAAACAGCATTAACCCCGGAGTGGAGTTACTTTCTATCATGGAGTGAGCACAACCGGGGCGAGACGTACCGACAGTCATAGATAACCCCGGTCACAGTCTCACAATATAATATAATTATATATATATATTATATATATATATTTGGTATCTAAATACTCTTAAAGGCACTTTACACGCAGCAATATCGCTATCGATATCGCTAGCGAACGTACACACTCCCGTCGGTTGTGCATCATGGGCAAATCGCTGCCAGAGCCGCACAACATCATTAGTCCCCGTCACACGGACTTACCTGCCTAGCGACGTCGCTGTGGCCGGCGAACCGCCTCTTTTCTAAGGGGGCGGTTCGTACAGCGTCACAGCGGCGTCACTAAGCGGCCGCCCAATAGAAGTGGAGGGGCGGACATGAGCGGGACGTAACATCCCACCCACCTCCTTCCTTCCTCATTGCGGGCGGCCGCAGGTACGGTGATGTTCCTCGTTCCTGTGGTGCCACACATAGCGATGTGTGCTGCCGCAGGAACAACCAACAACCTGCATCCTGCAACAGCAACGATAATCGGGAAAGGAACGACGTGTCAACAATTAGGTAAGTAATTTTTATAGTTAACGGTCGTTCGTGCGTTTCACACGCAACGACATCGCTAACGAGGCCGGATGTGCGTCACGAATTCCGTGACCCCAGCGACATCTCGTTAGCGATGTCGTTGCATGTAAAGCGGCCTTTAGTGACCCGGGGATTCGTACCGCCAGGTCATTTTTTACCATATAGTGCACATGGTAAATATAAAAGAAAAAAAAAAAAAAAAAAAAAACTCATAAAACCATTGAGGAATTGCACTTTTTTCTGCAATTTCCTTGCACTTGGAATTTCTCATTTTCCAGTACAATATGGGGCAGTATGAATGGCGTCATTCAAAAGTAAAACTCGTCTTACAGGAAAAAAAAAAAAAGCTCTCATAAGGCAATATTGATAAAATATTATGTGTTCTTGAAAAAGAGGAGGGAAAAAAAAACAAAAAAAAAAACGGAAAATCGCACGGGCGTGAACGAATTAAGGACTGGGCGATTTTATTTTTTGTGTTTTCGTTTTTAAACGCTCCTTCCAAGAACCATAACTTTTTTTTTTATATTTCCACCACATAGCCGTCTGTAGGGTTATTGTTTTTGCAGGATGAGTTGTACTTTTGATTGACACCATTTATATAATGCTCCGGAAATTGGGATTAAAAAAATCCTAATGAAGTGAAATTGAGAAAAAAACGCAATCCCACATTTGTTTTTTTGGGTTCTATTTTTATGGTGCTTATTGCGCAATAAGCATGATTCTCTCACTGATCACGGTCTCTTGTCTTCAGCAGACCCCCAATCATCATGGAAACCCATGGGCACCCCACAATCGCACCGCAGGGGTGTTGATGAGCTATTAGAACAGCGCACCCCCAAGGAAGTCTGCTACTAATGCCGCTGTCAGAGAATGATACTAACATTTAACAGCATTACACCAGTAGGCGGAGCAGCTCCTCTACTCGCGGCTATGAGAGGCAGATGATGGCTGAATGACACAGCCATCATCTGCCGGTAATGAAGCGGGCTCAGCTCCTGAGCCCTCTCCGTTCATCCTCTGCCAACACTGGTCATAAATGGGTTAAGACCTCATTTAGACATCGGTGTTTGATCATGCACACAAAAAAAAAAAAAAAAAAAATATGGTGCGATTGTCATCAGACTTTCTCTGAGGGAGTTTTCTTTTTCTCATTTCATGCTGCTCGGTCAAAATGCGAACACGCTCGCAGAGAAGATCTGTGGTATAAGCCCAGCTGGATAAAAGTAAAATCTGCACCATTATTACTGGGGCGCTTAACTTTGGAACGGGGGGGGGGGGCAGTGGTGTAACTACAGTTCGATGGGCCCTGGTGCAAAATTTTGTACCTGGGCCCCCACCCTTATGTTTGTCAGATGTATGTATATCCATCTCTACATTTAGCATTCTAAATCCTATAAAGACATACGAGTTGTGCCCCCCCCCATTATGTAGTAATGTCCCCCACCCCTGTTCTAATTTACCCATCCTGGGCTCTTTCCTCGCAATTACGTCCCCCATCCTAGTATATATGTTCCCCATTCTAGCCCACATCCTGGTGTATATATAACCTCATCCTGGTAAAAAAAATGTCCCCATCCTGGTATAGATATGTCCCCCTCCTGAGGCCCTCTTGGTATATACTGTCCCCCTCCTGAGGCCCTCTTGGTATATACTGTCCCCCTCCTGAGGCCCTCTTGGTATATACTGTCCCCCTCCTGAGGCCCTCTTGGTATATACCGTCCCCCTCCTGAGGCCCTCTTGGTATATACCGTCCCCCTCCTGAGGCCCTCTTGGTATATACCGTCCCCCTCCTGAGGCCCTCTTGGTATATACCGTCCCCCTCCTGAGGCCCTCTTGGTATATACCGTCCCCCTCCTGAGGCCCTCTTGGTATATACCGTCCCCCTCCTGAGGCCCTCTTGGTATATACCGTCCCCCTCCTGAGGCCCTCTTGGTATATACCGTCCCCCTCCTGAGGCCCTCTTGGTATATACCGTCCCCCTCCTGAGGCCCTCTTGGTATATACCGTCCCCCTCCTGAGGCCCTCTTGGTATATACCGTCCCCCTCCTGAGGCCCTCTTGGTATATACCGTCCCCCTCCTGAGGCCCTCTTGGTATATACCGTCCCCCTCCTGAGGCCCTCTTGGTATATACCGTCCCCCTCCTGAGGCCCTCTTGGTATATACCGTCCCCCTCCTGAGGCCCTCTTAGTATATACCGTCCCCCTCCTGAGGCCCTCTTGGTATATACTGTCCTCCTCCTGAGGCCCTCTTGGTATATACTGTCCTCCTCCTGAGGCCCTCTTGGTATATACTGTCCCCCTCCTGGTATCTCCTGACCCCCTCCTGGGCCGATCCTGGTATATACTGTCATCTTCCTGGTATCTACTGTCCCCCTCCTGATATACATGTCCCCCTTCTGGTAAATATGTCTATATTCCGTCTAATGCAAAAAACAAACATTGTACGCACCGTCCCTGGCGCCCATGTAAAGCAGCATCCTCCTGTGCAGCCAGTGCACAGCGGCCGGCAGCCTTCATCATTGTCAGTGTTACTGCAACGCATAACGTCATTGTCATTTGCCGCCATCAGTCACTGGGATACAGGTGAAGGCTGTTGGCTTCTGTTTGGCCTGCAGCGTGTATCGCAGTACAGGGACCCGACGCGTCTCTGCACCGATATTCATATCAACTGAATGTGTCCCTGCGACCGCGATTGTTCTGCCCATGTTCCAGAATCAGTGGGGCAGCTCCAATTAAAAGGAGGTGGTCAGTTTCAATAATTAAAAAAAAAAAAACAACAGTAAAAAGGTTCTCAACTCAGCAAGACCTGCTAAATAGCACCAACATAAAGAAGGGTCATAAATCGGGATCCCCGTGTGCCCGGACTAGTCCCCATGGTTTCTAATGCATTCGGTTGAAGTAATCTGTAACGCGGCTTCTGCCTCTCACCTGCTTGTTTTGCGGTCACTGTCACTTTTGGCAAGTTTTCTACCACTTTTTTGGCAGCTGGCGGTGGGAGTCGGTGGTCCCAATCTGTTACATCCAGACTTCCAAGATCAATATCGATCCCACTGAGGAGACTCCTGGGAGGAAAGACGAAGTAGACACTCAGCAAAAAGACATGAAATCAACAGTATCCACCAGAAGGGCTCTGCTCTACGGCCCTCACCATCAACATTAGGCTTTGTGAAATGCTGGGTGACAAAAATAGATATAGATGAGAAATGTGAAGGAACTGGACAACGGGGTACGGACTTCAAAAACCCTGCCCGCCCCCCCCTGCTGCCTACATTCCAGATTACTGCCCTCCTGCGCTGCTCAGCTGTGCATGATCAGGCCGAGCGGCCCCATTCTCCCTGCAGGCGGGGGGATTCATGCTGGAAACACAGTGGAGATTGGCAGTGAAAATAAACTACCGCCCTTCAATAAACATACGACCAAAAGACTGAAAAAAGAAAAACAAAAACCTGTCCTGAGTCAACAAAAACTGCACGGAAATAAAGTCAAATGGTGAGAAACGAGGAACCTTCTAAGGGTATGTGCGCACTAGGCGTTTTTTTCACGCTGCGTTTTTATGTGCGTTTTTGTCTAAAAAACGCACCCGCGGCTAAAAAAACGCGGCAAAAACGCATGCGTTTTTGCCGCGATTTGGTGCGTTTTTTGCTGCGTTTTTGCTCACTGCGTTTTTAATCAGTGCACAATGCCATTAAAGATTGTTGATGAAAAAAAAAAAAAAGGTCTGATGTCATTTCCTTCAAAATGTTCATTGTATGCAGGAGAGCAGACAGCTGCAGAACTAGTGTATGCAGGAGAGCAGACAGCAGCTGCAGAACTACAAGTCTCAGCATCCTCCATTCACTAGTGTATGCAGGAGAGCAGACAGCAGCTGCAGAACTACAAGTCTAAGCATCCTCCATTCACTAGTGTATGCAGGAGAGCAGACAGCAGCTGCAGAACTACAAGTCTCAGCATCCTCCATTCACTAGTGTATGCAGGAGAGCAGACAGCAGCTGCAGAACTACAAGTCTCAGGATCCTCCATTCACTAGTGTATGCAGGAGAGCAGACAGCAGCTGCAGAACTACAAGTCTCAGGATCCTCCATTCACTAGTGTATGCAGGAGAGCAGACAGCAGCTGCAGAACTACAAGGCTCAGCATCCTCGATCCAGGACTGTATGCAGTTTTTTGCCCAAAAAGAAAAAAAAAATGACATGGGCTTCGCCATATTTTTGTATGCTAGCCGGGTACAGCAGGCAGGAACGGGCTGCCCCCAACCCCCAGCTGCCTATTTGTACCCGGCTGGGAACCAAAAATATAGAGAAGCCCTTTTTTTTAATTATTTCATGAAATAATTAAAAAAAAAAAAATGACGTGGGCTTCGCCTAATTTTTGAGTCCAGCCGGGTACAACTAGGCAGCTGGGGATTGGAATCCACAGTGCAGGGTGCCCAAGCTTTCTGGGCACCCCCACTGCGAATTGCAGTCCACAGCCACCCCAGAAAATGGCGCTTTCATAGAAGCGCCATCTTCTGGCGCTGTATCCAACTCTTCCAGCTGCCCTGAAGTCGGGTGGCTAGCCGGGTAATAATGGAGTTAGGGCTAGCTGTATATTATCAGCTAGCCCTAAGCCCGAAATTCATGGTGTCACGCCAATATTAGACATGGCCACCATGAATTTCTAGTAAAGATAAAAAAAAACCACAACACACAGAAAAATATTTTTATTAGAAATAAAACACAACACAATTAGTGACTCCATCTTTATTGAAATAAACCCCCCTCCGCAGTAATCCTGGGTCAGGGTCCCGCGCCGTCCAATCCGGATCCAATATCATCTCATCGGTTTGCTGGAAGGCAAAGCGATCAGATGATGTGTCAGGATCAAGTGCCTGAATCACATCACACATCAGCTGATTGTATAACCGGCTTTTATACAATCAGCTGATGCAGCAGTAGAAAAAAAAAAAAAAAAAAAAAAAAATAATACTCACTTATGTGCTGTGCTGATTACCGGCAGCTCCTGGAGCGATCGATTGGACAGGAGTCTGATCCCGTCCGATCGCTGCAGCAGCTGCCGGTAATCAGCTGATGAAGTCCCCTGACGGCAGGATCAGCTGATAGCCGGCCGGGCGCGAAAAAGCCGGCGAGACTACGATCAGCTGATGCGTCAGGTGACTGCGTCAGGTGATCCACCGCCAGGTCCTGCAAGCAAGGTCCTGCCCCGGGGAGACTGCACACAGCCAGAGCGGCGGGACCGGGAGGAGATGGGAGCGGGCATGGCACCGGGACCCTGCGGACAGGTGAGTATATATGACATTTTTTTTTTTCTACTGTTCACTTTGATTTTCGCCGCTGCCTC
This sequence comes from Anomaloglossus baeobatrachus, assembly GCF_048569485.1. Classification (NCBI taxonomy): domain Eukaryota; kingdom Metazoa; phylum Chordata; class Amphibia; order Anura; family Aromobatidae; genus Anomaloglossus; species Anomaloglossus baeobatrachus. The sequence goes on along the minus strand of NC_134356.1, from coordinate 613,776,335 downwards.
CACCTCCCGCCCAGACATGGCGCCGCACAGAGCTGACATGCACAGGATGGGAGGTGGACGCAGCGGTGACGGTACCGGGAGGATTCCTGCTTCTGTGTTTACCAACAGAAGGAATCCTCTTCCTGTACACGTCACTGTAGTACCCACCCCTTGCGTTTATAGCTGCGTTTTTAGTCATAGAAACGCGGCTATATGCGTTATTCATTGCGTTTTTAACATCTCATTGAATTCAATGGGTGAAAAACGCAGTGGAAAACGCAGAAATAATTGACATGCTGCGTTTTTGTGGTCACCACAAAAACGCAGCTAAAAAAAAAACGCTGTGTGCGGACAGCACTTATGAAAACCCATTGACATTGCTGGGGAAGCAATGTCACTGCGTTTTCAGCACAAAAACGCGGTAAAAAACGCCGCTAAAAACGCGGCAAAAACGCCTAGTGCGCACAAGGCCTAATATACGTGACTTAAGAAAGCCTCTGATTTCAAGATATCAGTGAAGATCTTGGTAGCTGCAATTCCGACTTCATTTAACACAGTAAAGACCTTCATCTTTCTCTTTGTGTCGGTGAAGGGGGCTGGCTGATCGGCTCAATTCGAAAAATCTATAATCTAAAATAGCCAAGACAGCCCCCTCCTCCTCAGTTTCCTCGTCAGCCATGACTGCAAAGGGGTCTGGCTGATTATTTCAATTCAAAATCTAAGACAGCCCCCTCCTCCTCAGTTTCCCTCGTCAGCTGTGACCAAGAAGGGGGCTGGCTTGGCTATTCAAATGAATTTCGCCATATCTAAGCTGCTTTTTCCTCCCATTGGTCAAGTTCAATCATTACATATGTGGAATGGTCGTCTGTCAAGATCAGTTAATACTTGCATATACATCATTACTACTAGTCTCTGCCTTATGACCATGATCAGGTCGCGCACAAAAGAGAAGGAAAACTTCAGGAGAGTCATGTCTGCATCTGATCGCTTGTCATGTGGAGACATGCTATTAAACCTGCAGATCTGTGGTTAATAAACCTGCATGGCGCCTGCACACTAAACCCCACTGCCAGGAGGAAATAAGCTTTAATCCTCTAGGCAGTGCTTAGATTTCAGTCACAAGGGCGGCACCGGCGTGATTTCAGTCACTGCTCTTTGAATGAAGAGTAGCAGCTGTAACTGCTCTCCCTGCACTGACTGAAAGCTGGAGCTGAGTGGCTGTCAGTCAGAGCATTGGTCACAGTTACAGCCACCATTCATAGAGCGGTGACTGAACGCACACTGTCGCCGCCCCTGTGACTGTAACTGGAACGCTGCTGGGAGGATTATAGTTCTTTTCCTCCCGGCAGCGGGTTTAAAAGGAACCCATCCAAGGTTAGCACTGCAGCCTTGCAGTGCTGGCGTCCTGGGTTCTAGTCCCACTAAGGACAACATCTGCAAGCAGTTTGTATGTTCTTCCTGTGTTTGCGTGGGTTTCCTCCGGGTCCTCCGGTTTTCTCCCACACTCCAAAAACATACAGATAGGGAATTTAGATTGTGAGCCCCAATGGGGACAGTGCTGCGGAATTAATAGCGCTATATAAATGAAATTATATATATATATATATATATATATATATATATATATATATATATATATATATATATATATATATATATAAAAGCTGCAGCCACCATCAGTGAGCCCTTATATACAGTATTCTGGAATGTAGTATACAAGAGCCCAGGTCGCTCTGTATAACATAAAAAACACTTTATGATACTCACCTAGGGGGTGGTCCGGTCCCATGGGTGTCGCTACTCTCTATTTGATGTCTCTTCCATCTTGTGTGATCGCCGTCCTGCCCAGCCCCGTGTGCATGAGGTGTCCTGCATCATTCACACGGAGGCCACCATTGTGCTCTTGCGCATGCGCACTTTGATCTGCCTGACTGAGGGCAGGGCAAAGTATTGTAGTGCGCATCCGCGGACGGTCTTTGACCTTTTCTCGCCCCTGCACATTACAGTACTTTGCTCTGCCCTCAGCCGGAAAGATCAAAGTGCACCTGCGCGGGAGCGCAATGGTGGACTCTGTAAGGATGACTTAGGACGCGTCCTGCACACTGGGCTCGGCAAGAGGACAGGATGGAGGAAGCGCCGGACCGAGAGCCGCAACATCCACTGGACCGAACCGTACCCTAGACGAGTATAAGAAAGGTGATTTCTATGTTCTACAGAGCGGCATGGACTCTTATATACAATATTTTAAGACGCAATATATAAGGGCTCACTGGTGGTGGCCGCAGCTTATAGGCGAAAATCCTGGTGACAGGATCCCTTTAATGTGCAGGCGCCGGGCAGGTGCAGAATGCTATAAACCTGCAGATTAATAGTATTTTTTTCATGTGACCGGTTCCCTTTAAAGTGGCAGTGTCACTAAACTGATGAGAATAGGAAGAACTCCGAACCTCACAGACCGGAGACACAAATCAGATCAGATGTATGTACGAAACGATGAAGCTCTACAGGCTGTGAGCATAAAGGATGTGTGAACGCAGCCTTATATAAATGCAAAATGGGCTGGATGAGATTGGAAAGCATCTGCCATCAATCATCCAGGGCGACACGGTGCATGTCCGGTATTGGAGATCTCCACCGCTAACTAGTGCTACAATACCAAACGCTGCCCGGGGACAAGAACGGCACCATATGCGAAAAAAGGCAGCCCTGGGCTTCCAATGGCCCTAGCAGGGTAAAGAGCCGTCTATACAGGCTGATCAGGTAATGCGTGTTATGGCTCACACTCCGCACATTGCAGAGGAAGGAAGGCGCTCCAGACATGGAAACAATGCCACAGAGCAGCGAGATTTACAGTAACGGGTCAAGAACGAGGAAGTTTCTTGGAATTTTAGAAATAGGAAAATCTCTAAGAATAACAATAAATTTCTAATTAGCAGAAAAGGAAGACGGTGTTTACAAAGCAGAACACACAAGTCTATTACTTGGAAAAGCCGAAAGTCTAATACGACGAATCAGCCCACATACTGGTAATATCCCCGAGAGCAAATTAGCAAATACACAGTAGATTACAAAAGTGTGGGCACCCCTACCCCTCACAATTTAGTAAATGTTTTATCTTTTCACTCCTGAGACCTTGTAACACTAATGAATCCGGGGAAGACAGCATCAATTCTTACAGATACACTTGCACACAGTTTTTGAAGGAGTTCGGCAGGGAGATTGTTCCAAACATCCCAGAGAACTAACCACTGATCTTCTGTGCATGTCGCTTCTGCAAATCCTTCATGTAATGTCAGACAGACTCAATGGTGTTCCTATCAGGGCTCTGTGGGGCCGGATCATCACTTCCAGGACTCTATTCTTTTTATCATGTCACAGGTCATGCTCCATAGCAAGACTGAGCACAGTATCAAGACAAAAGGTGGTTATACTGCATCAGCCAGGTATCTTCCAGGCAAAGATTTCAAAGCAGAGTGGGCTTCATGATGTCCTGTTTAAGATCTTATGAAGAAGCACCAAGAAATGGGCACCATTGAGAACTTTTGATGCAGTAGTCGGCCAAGGAAACGTACTGCAGTACAAGAAAGACACCTCATGCTTACTTCACTTGAAATCAGAAAATGTTCAGCAGTGCCAACAGCTCAGAACTGGAAAGAACCAGTGGGACTTAGCTACACCCATCTACTGTTTGGAGAAGTCTGGCCAGACGTGGTCGTTATGGAGGAATTGGAAACAAACATACCTTTCACATAGGAGAGACTCAACTACTGTATTTTTTGGACTAGATGCATTTTTTTCTCCTAAATTTTAGGAGGAAAGTGGGGGGTTCATCATAGTCCAGATGTACCTGGCTGCGGCTGTGATGGGGGCAGCGGCAGTGAAGGAGCAGATCACAGGAGGCAGGAGCCCACGCTGGGGTGAACCCGTGTGCCCGCTCATATAGAAAATTAATAAATATTCACTGCACCCCACGACTATAATCCCCCCACCTCTCTCGGGACTGAAGCTAGCGCCGAGTGGTGGGTTGGAGTAAGAGCAAAGGGAGCAGTGAATATTAATATTCATTCTCTTTAATAGCGAGAGAACACATGATCAGATCACCCAGCTTCTGGCTTCCTGCAGTGGTTGGGCGATCATGTGTGTCTACTATTGAAAAGAATGAATATTCTCTGCGCCCACGCCCATGATCTCAGGTGTGGGGAGCAGTGAATATTCCAACAGCTGAAGTCGGTGTGTATCTGGGGGTGCATGGCAGGGATGTCATCTGCTGAGTCACTTACACACTGAAGTCAGCTACCGGCATCAGAAGAGGAAACCGCGCACTGAGCGAGCAGACGGATGATGAGAAGAATTGTTTATTTTTTTGATGTTTGTAATGTGATGGGGGGCATATATACAAGGGTAAGAGACATAAGAGGATGGGAGTCATATATACCAGGATGAGGACCAAGGATGAGCGCCATAAATACCAGGATGGGGAGCAAGGCTGAGGGCCATATATGCCAGTATGGGGAGCAAGGCTGAGGGCCATATATGCCAGCATGGGGAGCAAGGCTGAGGGCCATATATGCCAGAATGGGGAGCAAGGCTGAGGGCCATATATGCCAGGATGGGGAGCAAGGATGAGGGCCATATATGCCAGGATGGGGAGCAAGGCTGAGGGCCATATATACCAGGATGAGGACCAAGGATGAGCGCCATAAATACCAGGATGGAGACCAAGGATGAGGGCCATATATGCCAGCATGGGGAGCAAGGTTGAGGGCCATATATGCCAGGATGGGGAGCGAGGATGAGGGCCATATATGAGCAAGGATGGGGAGCGAGGATGAGGGCCATATATGCCAGTATGGGGAGCAAGGATGAGGGCCATATATGCCAGGATGGGGAGCAAGGATGAGGGCCATATATGCCAGGATGGGGAGCAAGCATGAGGGCCATATATGCCAGGATGGGGAGCAAGGATGAGGGCCATATATGCCAGGATGGGGAGCAAGGATGAGGGCCATATATACCTGGATGGGGACATATATACCAAGATGGAACAAGGAAGGGGAACATATACAGTGGGTACGGAAAGTATTCAGACCCCTTTACATTTTTCACTATTTCATTGAAGCCATTTGGTAAATTCAAAAAAGTTAATTTTTTTCTCATTAATATACACTCTGCACCCCATCCCCCATCTTGACAGGGAAAAAAAACACAGAAATGTAGAAATTTTTGCAAATTTATGAACAAGAAAAACTGAAATATCACATGGTCATAAGTATTCAGATCCTTTGCTCAAATACTGATATTTAGGTCACATGCTGTCCATTTCTTTGTGATCCTCCTTGAGATGGTTCTACTCCTTCATTGGAGTCCTTACAGATCCTCTCCAGTTTCGTCAGGTTGGATGGTGAACGTTGGTGGACAGCCATTTTCAGGTCTCTCCAGAGATGCTCAATTGGGTTTAGATCAGGGCTCTGGCTGGGCCGGTCAAGAATGGTCACAGAGTTGTTCTGAAGCCACTGCTTTGTTATTTTAGCTGTGTGATTAGGGTCATTGTCTTGTTGGAAGGTGAACCTTCGGCCAAGTCTGAGATCCAGAGCACTCTGGAAGAGGTTTTCTTCCAGGATATCTCTGTACTTGGCCACATTCATCTTTTCTTCAATTGCAACCAGTTGTACTGTCCCTGCAGATGAAAAACACCCTCATAGCATGATGTCGACACCACCAGGTTTCACTGTTGGGATTGTATTGGGCAGGTGATGAGCAGTGTCTGGTTTTCTCCACACATACTCCTTAGAATTAATACCAAAAAGTTCTAGCTTCGTCTCATCAGACCAGAGAATCTTATTTCTCATAGTCTGGGAGTCCTTCATGTGTTTTTCTGCAAACTCTATGCGGGCTTTCATATCTCTTGCACTGAGGAGAGGCTTCTGTCGGGCCACTCTGCCATAAAAGCCCGACTGGTGGACGACTGCAGTGATAAGTGACTTTGTGAAACTTTCTCTCATCTCCCTACTGAATCTCTGTAGCTCAGCCACAGTGATCTTGGGGTTCTTCTACCTCTCTCACCAAGGCTCTTCTCCCACGATTGCTCAGTTTGGCTGGACGGCCAGGTCTAGGAAGAGTTCTGGTGGTCCCAAACTTCTACCATTTAAGGATTATGGAGGTCACTGTGCACTTAGGAACCTTGAGTACTGCAGAAATTCTTTTGTAACCTTGGCCAGATCTGTGCCTTGCCACAATTCTGTCTCTGAGCTCCTTGGGCAGTTCCTTTGACCTCATGATTCTCTTTTGGTCTCACATGCACTGTGAGGTCTTATATAGACAGGTGTGCACCTGTCCAAATCAAGTCCTATCAGTTTAATTAAACACAGCTGGAATGAAGGAATAGACCCATCTCAAGGAGGATCACAAGGAAATGGACAGCATGTGACCTAAATATGAGTGTCTGAGCAAAGGGTTGAATACTTATGACCATGTGATATTTCAGGGGTTTTTTTCTGTCAAGATGGGGGATGGGGTGCAGAGTGTACATTAATGAGAAAAAAAATGAACTTTTGAATTTACCAAATGGCTGCAATGAAACAAAGAGTGAACAATTTAAAGGGGTCTAAATACTTTCTGTACCCACTGTATCCCAGGATGGAAGACATACACCAGCATGGGGGACATATACTTGGAAGGGGCCCAGAATGGAGGACATTGGTATAGAATTGGGGGACACTGTCCCCATAACAGTGCATAACAGTGCATCATGACCACATTTGTTTGCTTCAAATTTTTTTTTCTATTTTCGTCCTATAAAACCTAGGTGCGTCTTATGGTCTAGTGCATCTTATAGTCCGCAAAATACGGTATACATGAAAATATAAGATCTGGGGGTGCCGAAAATGGCAGCAGGGGCTCTGAACTGAGTGAAAATGTAAACTAGTTTGCTGTAACATAAAGCACTTTGGTCATCGAAGCGCTGGAGAGCGGTACAATAATAGGGTCTGTAGGCAACACTGAAATATGGTGGAAGGGACTTGAGAGTTTGGGGCTGCATTTTAGGGAATGGAGTTGGGGATTTGGTGAAGATTAATGAGGTCCTCAATGGTGAGAAATGAAGGGAATTTTGTTTACTTACCGTAAATTCCTTTTCTTCTAGCTCCTATTGGGAGACCCAGACAATTGGGTGTATAGCTTCTGCCTCCGGAGGCCACACAAAGTATTACACTTTAAAAAGTGTAACCCCTCCCCTCTGCCTATACACCCTCCCGTGCATCACGGGCTCATCAGTTTTGGTGCAAAAGCAGGAAGGAGGAAACTTATAAATTGGTCTAAGGTAAATTCAATCCGAAGGATGTTCGGAGAACTGAAACCATGAACCAAAAGAACAATTCAACATGAACAACATGTGTACACAAAAGAACAACAGCCCGAAGGGAACAGGGGCGGGTGCTGGGTCTCCCAATAGGAGCTAGAAGAAAAGGAATTTACGGTAAGTAAACAAAATTCCCTTCTTCTTTGTCGCTCCATTGGGAGACCCAGACAATTGGGACGTCCAAAAGCAGTCCCTGGGTGGGTAAAAGAATACCTCGATAAAAAGAGCCGAAAAACGGCCCCCTCTTACAGGTGGGCAACCGCCGCCTGAAGGACTCTCCTACCTAGGCTGGCATCTGCCGAAGCATAGGCATGCACCTGATAGTGTTTCGTGAACGTGTGCAGACTAGACCAAGTAGCCGCCTGACACACCTGCTGAGCCGTAGCCCGGTGCCGCAATGCCCAGGATGCACCCACGGCTCTGGTAGAATGGGCTTTCAGCCCTGAAGGAATCGGAAGCCCAGAAGAACGGTAGGCTTCAAGAATCGGTTCCTTGATCCACCGAGCCAAGGTTGACTTGGAAGCCTGCGACCCCTTACGCTGGCCAGCGACAAGGACAAAGAGCGCATCAGAACGGCGCAGGGGCGCCGTGCGAGACACGTAGAGCCGGAGTGCTCTCACGAGATCTAACAAATGCAAATCCTTTTCACATTGGTGAACTGGATGAGGGCAAAAAGAAGGTAAGGAGATATCCTGATTGAGATGAAAGGGGATACCACCTTAGGGAGAAATTCCGGGACCGGACGCAGAACCACCTTATCCTGGTGAAACACCAGGAAGGGGGCTTTGCATGACAGCGCTGCTAGCTCAGACACTCTCCGAAGTGATGTGACTGCCACTAGGAAGGCCACCTTCTGCGAAAGACGTGATAGAGAGACATCCCGCAGCGGCTCGAAAGGTGGTTTCTGAAGAGCCGTTAGCACCCTGTTAAGATCCCAGGGTTCCAGCGGACGCTTGTAAGGTGGGACTATGTGGCAAACTCCCTGCAGGAACGTGCGGACCTGCGAAAGCCTGGCTAGACGCTTTTGAAAAAACACGGAAAGCGCCGATACTTGTCCCTTGAGAGAGCCGAGAGACAAACCCTTGTCCATTCCGGATTGAAGGAAAGAAAGAAAAGTGGGTAAGGCAAACGGCCAGGGGGTAAAACCCTGATCAGAGCACCAGGATAAGAAGATCCTCCAAGTCCTGTGATAGATCTTGGCGGACGTTGGTTTCCTGGCCTGTCTCATAGTGGCAATGACATCTTGAGATAACCCTGAGGACGCTAGGAGCCAGGACTCAATGGCCACACAGTCAGGTTGAGGGCCGCAGAATTCAGATGGAAAAATGGCCCTTGAGACACCAAGTCTGGTCGGTCTAGGAGTGCCCACGGTTGACCCACCGTGAGGTGCCACAGATCCGGGTACCACGACCTCCTCGGCCAGTCTGGAGCGACGAGGATGGCGCGGCGGCAGTCGGACCTGATCTTGCATAACACTCTGGGCAGCAGTGCCAGAGGAGGAAATACATAAGGCAGTCGAAACTGCGACCAATCCTGAACTAACGCGTCCGCCGCCAGAGCTCTGTGATCTTGAGACCGTGCCATGAATGCCGGGACTTTGTTGTTGTGCCGAGACGCCATGAGGTCGACGTCCGGCGTTCCCCAGCGGCAACAGATCTCTTGAGAACACATCCGGGTGAAGAGACCATTCCCCTGCGTCCATGCCCTGGCGACTGAGAAAGTCTGCTTCCCAGTTTTCTACGCCCGGGATGTGAACTGCAGAGATGGTGGAGGCTGTGGCTTCCACCCACAGCAGAATCCGCCGAACTTCTTGGAAGGCTTGACGACTGCGTGTGCCGCCCTGGTGGTTGATGTACGCGACCGCCGTGGCGTTGTCCGACTGTATGCGGATCTGCCTGCCCTCCAGCCACCGATGGAACACCTTTAGGGCTAGATACACTGCCCTTATCTCCAGAACATTGATCTGAAGGGAGGACTCTATCGGAGTCCAGGTTCCCTGAGCCCTGTGGTGGAGAAAGACCGCTCCCCACCCTGACAGACTCGCGTCCGTCGTGACCACAGCCCAGGATGGGGGCAGGAAGGATTTTCCCTTCGACAAAGAAGTGGGAAGAAGCCACCACTGAAGAGAGGTTTTGGCTGCCAGTGAAAGAGAGACGTTCCTGTCTAGGGACGTCGACCTCCTGTCCCATTTGCGGAGAATGTCCCATTGAAGTGGACGCAGATGAAACTGCGCAAAGGGAACTGCCTCCATTGCTGCCACCATCTTCCCTAGGAAGTGCATGAGGCGCCTCAAGGGGTGTGACTGGGCCCGAAGAAGAGAGTGCACCCCTGTCTGCAGCGAACGCTGTTTGTCCAGCGGAAGCTTGACTATCGCTGAGAGAGTATGAAAACTCCATCCTGAAGTCAGTGATTGGGTCGGTGTCAATTTTGACTTTGGGAAATTGATGATCCACCCGAACCTCTGGAGAGTCTCCAGAGCAATGGTCAGGCTGTGTTGACATGCCACCCGGGAGGGTGCCTTGACTAGGAGATCGTCTAAGTAAGGGATCACCGAGTGGCCCTGAGAGTGTAGGACCGCCACCACGGATGCCATGACCTTGGTGAAGACCCGTGGGGCTGTCGCCAGGCCGAAAGGCAGTGCCACAAACTGAAAAAGTGCATCGGCTCGCTCGGGGGGCGGAGATGTTCTGAAGAAACGAGTCGGAGGACGAGAGCTGAGCTCTATCCTGTAACCGTGAGACAGAATGTCTCTCACCCATCGGTCTTGGACATGTGGCCACCAGGCGTCGCAAAAGCGGGAGAGCCTGCCACCGACCGAGGATGCGGTTTGGGGAGGCCGAAAGTCATGAGGAGGCCGCCTTGGAAACGGTTCCTCCGGCGGTCTTTGGAGGACGTGATTTAGACCGCCATGCCGAAGAGTTCCTCTGGCCCTTCTCTGGCCTGTTGGACGTGGAGGATTGGGACCTGGCAGAGGGCCGAAAGGACCGAAACCTCGATTGAATTTTTCGTTGCTGAGGTCTGTTTGGTTTGGACTGGGGTAAGGACGAGTCCCTTTCCCTTGGATTGTTTAATAATTTCATCCAATCGCTCGCCAAACAAACGGTCGCCAGAAAATGGCAAACCGGTTAAGAACTTCTTGGAAGCAGAGTCTGCCTTCCATTCGCGTAGCCACATGGCCCTGCGGACTGCCACCGAATTGGCGGACGCTACCGCTGTACGGCTCGCAGAGTCCAGGACGGCATTCATGGCGTAGGATGAAAATACCGACGCCTGCGAAGTCAAAGACGCAACTTGCGGAGCAGAGGTACGTGTGACCGCAATAATCTCAGACAGACAAGCTGAGATAGCTTGGAGTGCCCACACGGCTGCAAAGGCCGGGGCAAAAGACGCGCCTATGGCTTCATAGATGGATTTCATCAGGAGCTCTATCTGCCTGTCAGTGGCATCCTTGAGCGATGAACCATCTGCCACTGATACTACGGATCTAGCCGCCAGTCTAGAGACTGGAGGATCCACCTTGGGACACTGAGCCCAACCCTTAACTACGTCAGGGGGGAAGGGGTAACGTGTGTCATTAAGGCGCTTAGTAAAGCGCTTGTCCGGAAATGCTCTGTGCTTCTGGACAGCATCTCTGAAGTTAGAGTGATCGAAAAACGCACTCCGTGTACGTTTGGGAAACCTAAACTGGTGTTTCTCCTGCTGCGAAGCCGACTCCTCTATAGGTGGAGTTGGGGGAGAAAGATCTAGCACCTGGTTTATGGACGCTATAAGGTCATTTACTATGGCGTCCCCTTCAGGTGTATCAAGATTGAGAACAACGTCAGGATCAGAACCCTGAGCTCGACCTCCGCTTCATCCTCCAGAGAGTCCTCAAGCTGAGACCCCGAACAGCGTGATGAAGTCGGGGAAGGTTCCCAGCGAGCCCGCTTAGCCGGTCTGGGACTGCGGTCCGTGTCGGAGTCCTCCCCGTGGGACCTAGATGTCACCCCAGGAGCACTCTGCTGCGCAGACAGAGAGGGGCCTGGGGGCGATGAACTCACAGTGCCCGGGGCCTGTGTAAGTACCGATCTGGACTGCAAGGCTTCTAGTATCTTAGCAGACCATCTGTCCATAGACTGAGCCATGGATTGTGAAAGCGACTCAGAGAGTTTCTCAGCCAAAACTGCAAACTCTGTCCCTGCCACCTGGACAGTGGAAGCCGGCGGTTCTACCTGAGCCGAGGGTCCCACCAGTGCCCGAGGCTCCGGCTGAGTGAGTGCCACAGGGGCCGAGCATTGCTCACAGTGAGGGTAGGTGGAACATGCAGGTAACATAGCCGCACAAGAGGTACAGGTTGCAAAATAACCCTGTGTCTTGGCACCCTTGCTCGTTGCGGATGACATGCTGTTGTCTCCTCTGAGAGTGATCACTGAGGGTATATAGCCAAAAGCAAAACAATGCGGCCGAACAGAGAAAATGTATACAAATTTATATTAATATATATATATATATATATATATATATATATATATATATATATATATATATATATATATATATATATATATATATATATATATATATATATATATATATATATATATATATATATATATATATATATATATATATATATATATATATATATATATACACACACACATATACATACATACACACACACACACACACTTCGGCACCCTAGGGGGGCCAGCACCGGGTAACCGGTGTGGCTTACCGACCGCCCAAAGCGGTTGTGTGTCCACCAGATTCCCTGCCTGGGCCTCCCAGAGCTGCAGAGCTCGTTCTGAAATCCTCCACCGGCAGAAGTGATTGTAAAAATGGCTGCCGGAGCTCTCAGGGGAGGAGGGAGCCGTGGGCGGTGACTAATAAAGTGCGGGAATCTGGTGCCCCACAGTGATCAGTGAGGGGGGAGGAGGACACCTAAGTATGCTCCAGCCCTCACTGCCGACGTCCAGTCGACCGTCCCGCCCTTACCCCTGACTGGCAGGCCCGGGGGCGGGAGTTATGGTACTAGGCCGCATGAAGCCGGGGACTAAATTTAATAACGCGGCCGGCAAACAGGCGCGGTCGGCGCGGTAGTCCTGGTCATCAGAAAAAAACAGCAGCCGCTGCAGCGTCTGTGACACAGGCGCTCCATGCACCGTCCCCAAGGGGACACAGAGTACCTTTTAGATGCAGGGCCTGTCCCTGATGATACCCAGTCTCCTGTCCGGCAGATTCCCCCAGGGGCTGCGGAGGGAGCCCGGTCCCAGTGAATGGTGACCGGTTAGGATCCCACTTCTCCCAGAGCCTCTAAGGGATGGGGAAGGAAAAACGGCATGTGGCTCAAGCCTTTGTACCCGCAATGGGTACCTCAACCTTAACAGCACCGCCGACTTAGTGGGGTGAGAAGGGAGCATGCCGGGGGCCCTGTTGGGGGCCCTCTTTTCTTCCATCCGATACAATCAGCAGCTGCTGCTGACTAAAATGGGAGCTTGAGTGAATGTGTGCCTCCTTCAACACAAAGCATAAAACTGATGAGACCGTGATGCACGGGAGGGTGTATAGGCAGAGGGGAGGGGTTACACTTTTTAAAGTGTAATACTTTGTGTGGCCTCCGGAGGCAGAAGCTATACACCCAATTGTCTGGGTCTCCCAATGGAGCGACAAAGAAACAGGCAGATACTTATCCGTCACATTATACCATCAGGGAGACATCACATTATCTCCAAATTTATTCTGCAGCCGGATACCGACCCCAGACATACAGCCAATGTCATTAAGAACAATCTTCAGTGTAAATAGGAACAAGGAATTCTTAGAAGTGATGATCCGGCCCCACAGAGCCCTGATCTCACATCATCCCATCTGTCTGACATTACATGAAGAGACAGAAGGATATTACCAGCGACACCCACAGAAGATCTGGGGTTAATTCTCAAAAATTTTAGAAACAACCTCCCTGCTGAGCTCCTTTAAAAACTGTGTGCAAGTGTATGTAGAAGAACGGAGGCTGTTTTTAACCCCTCACATTTGACCACATCACATTTGAAGTGACAATTAGTCCATGGTCCTGGCATGGTCTTATAGGCCACCACAGAAAGAAAACCTGGAGGTGATTGTTTGACCTCAGGTTGCCATGGCAGTGATCGGCAAACCCGCAATTACATCACGGGGGCACCGCTCACTTTGGAAAGTGGGCTTTGGGTGTCACTATGGGTGAAATATCTGGAGGTCAGTACTCGGTGGGCTCTGGATGTGGCTCACAACCTTCTCTCAGACTGGAATGTGGCTCTCTAGGTAAAAAATGATTGGGAGCCTCTGCATTAGGCCCGTTTCACACGTCAGTGAAAAACACTGACATTCTTCACTGACGTGTAAAACACGCACATGTCCCTCCGTGTTCCGTGATTCACGACACACGTGGGTTGTCCATGTGCAATCCGTGAGCCGTGATCCCGTGATTGCATATGGACATTACTCACCTGCCTTCACTGCTGCTGTCCATGGTGCTGATCTCCTCGGGTCTCCAGCGTCCGCCCTCAGCACCTACTTTCTGGTCGGCAGTTCCTGCTTCATAAGTATTCATGAGCCAGGCAGGAGCTGCCGAGAGCGGAGCAGGCACAGCGAATCGCAGGCAAGGTGAGCTGAAAATTTTGAATATTTAATATGTCCGTGATTTTCTGGTACGTGTTTCACTGATCACACACGGATCACACCATAGTGGGGTCCGTGGGTCATCAGTGATGCCAGAAAAAAATGGACTTGTCTCCGTGCAGAATCACGGACACGCGTGCACGCTGCACGGAGACACGTTCAGTGAAAAATCACTGATGTGTGAGCAGACCCATTGATTATAATGGGTCTGCGTATGTCAGTGATTCTGGTACGTTTTAAAAAAAGCAGAAACGTACCAGAATCACTGACATGTGAAGGGGGCCTAGAGTGATGTTCCCATCTTAGACAGATGCTAATCAGTGACCACCGATCCACCTAATGCCAGGCTGGGAGGACAATCAGCAGGCCGAACTTAGCTCTACTCATTATTATTAATTTTACTACTTAATATTGAGCAGAATGAAGTCCATTCACTGGCGTCTACTGCTAATATAGGTTACGATGGGGTTACTGTAACGTGTGTTCTGTCCTGTAGCAGCGAATCAAAACCATATAATGTACTGCTTTGTATAAAATATTGTAAATCATACTGCCCCTGTTATTCAGCCTTTGTACCTTGAAAAACACCGCCAACACACAGTATGACGGATGGACCCCACTGCCCACCCACACACAGTATGACGGATAGACCCCACTGCCCACCCACACACAGTATGACGGATAGACCCCACTGCCCACCCACACACACAGTATGACGGATGGACCCCACTGCCCACCCACACACACAGTATGACGGATGGACCCCACTGCCCACCCACACACAGTCTGACGGATGGACCCCACTGCCCACCCACACACAGTACGAAGGACCCCACTGCCCACCCAAGCACAGTACGTACGATGGACCCCATTGTCAACACACACAGAACAATAGACCTTCACAGTCCCCTCAACAGTATGATTGACACCATAACCCCCCCCCCCCAACACAATATGACAGACCCCACAGTCCACCTACCCACAGTATGGCGGGATGGACCCTACAGTATGATAGACCCTCACAGCTACCCACACAGTATGAAAGACCTCACAGCCCCCTCAAAAGTATGATTAACCCACACATAGAATAATGGACTCCCAGTCCACCTACACAATATGATGGACCCCACAGCCCATCCAAAGATAGTGATGAGACTCATCTCGTGTGAGTTGGGGGAATTACTGATTTTCCAATCAACGTCTTATTGGCAATGCTCCATCTGAGAAAGTCTGCAAACTAGTTTTTTTTCACACAATTAAAGACACGAGCTTGTAAGTTCAACTTATTAGATGAATCTGCACTATAAAGTTAATGTCTGAATCTTTAAACAACAGACTGCTGTTTCGGCATGTTTCCCTCTCATTAGTGACATTAAAGTCTGGCTGGCTGAGTGCGATGCCTTTCGGCAACAAGGGGGGTGACTCCTGCTTCTCCTTAAAGAGTTAGGCAATGCTCCATGGGAAAAAAGTATGCAAATTAGCTCTGCCACAGGAGGAAAGAAATGATCTCACAAGTACCACCTAGGAGAGGTAGCCACCCTGTAGGTCTATTTACAGAGAACACAGCAGTATTACCGCAACTTTGTCTCAAGGATGTTGCACTCAGCCAGATTCTGCTTTACACTGATGAGGGATGAACACCCTGAAACAGCATTCACATGAGTTTCTGGCATGGCATTTATCCCTGGTCATATTGAAAGGCCTCTAACTTAAGGCCCTGTCACACACAGATAAATCTGTGGCAGATCTGTGGTTGCAGTGAAATTGTGTTGTGGACAATCAGTGCCAGGTTTGTGGCTGTGTACAAATGGAACAATATGTCCATGATTTCACTGCAACCACAGATCTGCCAAAGATTTATCTCTGTGTGTGACAGGGTCTTTACACATTAGCTACCTCTCCTATGTGGTACTTTAAAGATAGTTTCTTTTGTTTTTTGAGAGCCCATTTACGTGTTGTGAAGCCCCCGGCACTGACTATCACACCATTAGTGGAGCACTTTATAAAGAGTGGTCAGGCACAACCGAGCACATGTAGTGCTCATACAGATTGTTCTGCTCCTGAAGTTCTCCTTGCGTTCCATTCTTTACACCATGTCGTATTTTCTTACCTGGCCAGCTCTAACAAGGCATTCTGCCGGTACTGCTCCTCCGGGACTGTGGGCTCACAGTTATGCTCATCAAAGTAGGACGCCATCGAGGACACGCTGGAAGAGAGAAAACGAGAAGGATAGTCAACGCTGCGGACACAAAGGCTATGCTCATACTTATTTTTTTCCTATGAGAGACAATGTCCATATTATGCCGGTGTGTCCATACAGCGCCCTGCATAGGAGGCTTCCATCAAAGCTATACACTTCATATATACAGTACCACAGGCGAAAGCAGAAAACTGTGTGGACATATCACTAAATGCACTGCACATGAAAACAAAAAAAATCTCAATAAAAATTGAATATGGTAGACCCCCCCTCCCGCCCCCCACTGGGTGATATGGTTCAAAAAACAGAAATTAACAGAATTAGGAGAATTTTTGGAGAAACTTGAATGCATTTGAGGTCCTGATTTTTCAGCCCTTTGTGATCATAGGCATTAGAACAGAGCGGGGGTGTATGGAGCGGGCACGGTGGGCACATGGAGAGGTTGCCGGCTGTGTTTAACAGCTCCGATCGCTGCTTTTTAATCACTTAAAGAAGCACTCTAAGGTTTTGTTTTTTTATTTTACAACTGGAGTGGCGTTTTAAATGTAAGACCCCTGCACCCAGTTTTATACTCACCCTCCGGGGTCTTCATCCGTTTTCAGCATCACTCTGGTCAGTCTCTGGCCATTTGTGATTCATTGAGCCAGAGGTCACAGGTGAATATCAGTCTATGAGGGCCTCGTACTGGCTCTCATAGACTTGAATTTAGAGTTTGTGACATAACATCTGGCCAGTCAGCAGTTATGATCACAAGATGGCGCCGCAGCACCGGAGCGATGCTGACAAAGGTGAAAATGGCGGCAGTTGAGTAGAAGACAGGAGGATTACGTGTAAAGCATCACTCCAACACTGGGGAGAAAAAAAAAAGAAAAAAAAAAAAACAAACAAACGCTGGAGTGGTACTTGAAATACCGATGCCAAAAGGTGGCATTTAACTGGTCATTCTGGTGCCCATCGCCCCACCGAGACAGAGACCCTAGTTTAAAAAGCAGCTCGCCTGATCTTATAGCATTGACATCACTAACAGGCTGTAAGCCAGACACTGTGCACTGCATCTGTGTGACCAGTGCCCTATACAAGCCTTGTGTGCAATTTCAATACTAAGCAATCTCCCCCTCCATGAAATGGTAGGCTGTGAGTGGTTCTCATCAGTATTTTCCACCCACGTTTCCTCCATCTTTATCATGAAGGCCCCTTCATCCTGTAATGCAGGAGCTTCTGTGACCTGGGCAGGGAAATACTGAGGCCCCTTATTGCAGTGTCCATTCTCTGGTGAATTTTAATTGCTCTATCTGTAGCTTCACTTTTTAATAAAAAAAAAAATATATATATGTATAAATAATAAAAAAAAGATTATATTATATATTATATAATATATATATATATATATATATATATATATATATATATATATATATATATCTCAAAATTGCCGCTTTTCAGTCATATAACCCGCTAAAGATACAATATAAAGCGAAAATGTATGTACAACAAATTAGTACTAAAAAAAAAAAAAAATAAAGCTCCCTATAAAAAAGAAAAAAAAATGAAAATTTTGTTACTTACCGTAAATTCTTTTTCTTATAGTTCCGTATTGGGAGACCCAGACCATGACCATGAGTGTTTAGCTTCTGCCTCCGGAGGACACACAAAGTACTACACTTAAAAGTGTAGCTCCTCCCTCTGAGCTTATACACCCCCTGGTAGCCAGTCCCAGCCAGTTTAGTGCAAAAGCTGAAGGAGAATAGCCACCCACAGGTAGAACCGAGTAAGAACCGGAACAACCGGAGACTGTCCACGACAACAGCCGGTGATAACACACGAAACAAGAAAATTGCCAACAGGCAACAGGGAGGGTGCTGGGTCTCCCAATACAGAACTATAAGAAAAAGAATTTACGGTAAGTAACAAAATTCTCTTTTTCTTTATCGTTCCTTTGGGAGACCATGGGACGTTCCAAAGCTGTCCCTGGGTGGGAATAAACAGAAAAAACTAAGAAGTAGGCGGAGCCTAACTTCACAAGTGGGCGACAGCCGCCTGAAGGATGCGTCTGCCCAAGCTCGCATCTGCCGAAGCATGAGCATGCACTTGGTAGTGCTTCGAAAAGGTATGCAGGCTAGTCCAAGTGGCAGCCTGACAGACTTGTTGAGCCGTAGCCTGGTGCCTAAAAGCCCAAAAGGCACCGACAGCTCTGGTCGAGTGTGCTTTGATCCCCGGCGGGGGAGGCACCTGAGTACTCTGGTAGGCGTCCGAAATGGTCGATCTAATCCAACGGGCCAAGGTCGGCTTAGAAGCAGAGAGACCCTTGCGCCGCCCTGTGGTTAGCACAAAAAGAGAGGCGCACCGCCTAAGCGCAGCGGTGCGAGCCACATAAATCCGGAGAGCACGCACCAGATCTAGAGTATGCAGCGCTTTCTCAAAGCGATGAACAGGGGCCGGACAGAAGGAAGGCAAGGAAATATCCTGGTTAAGGTGGAAGGGAGAGACCACCTTAGGAAGAAAGTCCGGGGTCGGACGGAGAACTACCTTGTCTTGATGAAAAACAAAAAAAGGTGACTCCGAGGAGAGCGCAGCCAAATCAGACTCTCCTGAGAGAAGTTATGGCAACTAGAAAGGCCACCTTTTGAGAAAAACTAAACAAAGAAACCTCCCTAAGAGGCTCAAAGGGGGATTTCTGCAATACCGTGAGGACCAAGTTAAGGTCCCAGGGATCCAAGGGCCGCCGATAAGGCGGAATGATGTGAGACGCACCTTGCATGAAGGTGCGGATTTGAGCCAGCTGGGCGATACGCCGCTGGAACAGCACTGATAGAGCTGAGACTTGTCCCTTGAGAGAGTTAAGGGACAGTCCTAGCTGCAGACCGGACTGTAAAAAAGACAGAAGGGTCGGCAACGAGAATGGCCAAGGAGAATGGCCGGAAGAGCGACACCAGGACAGGAAAATTTTCCAAGTCCTGTGATAGATCTTGACGGAGGAAGACTTACGGGCCCGGGTCATAGTGGAGATGACTTCAGGAGGAATACCAGAAGCCGTCAAAATCCAGGACTCAAGAGCCACGCCGTCAATTTGAGTGCCGCAGAATTCGGACGGAAAAACGGACCTTGCGAAAGCAGGTCTGGACGGTCCGGAAGATGCCACAGCATCTCCACGGACAGTTGGAGCAGGTCCGGATACCAAGCTCGCCTGGGCCAGTCCGGTGCAATGAGGATGACTCGACGGCCCTCCATTCTGATCTTGCGCAGGACTCTGGGCAAGAGAGCTAGAGAGGGAAACACGTAGGACAGACGAAACTGGGACCAGTCTTGAACCAGAGCGTCCGCGGCGAAGGCCTGAGGATCGTGGGAGCGAGCCACGTAAACCGGAACCTTGTTGTTGTGACGGGATGCCATTAGGTCCACGTCCGGAGTGACCCATTTGCGGCAGATTGACTGAAACACTGCCGGGTGCAGGGACCACTCGCCACCGTCCATTGAAGAATGCGTTGGACCTCCAACATTGCCAGGCGGCTGCGTGTCCCGCCTTGGTGATTGATGTAGGCAACCGCTGTCGCGTTGTCTGACTGCGAATGTGCCTGCCCGCCAACAGGTGGTGAAAGGCTAGGAGAGCTAGAAGCACAGCTCTGGTTTCCAGCACATTGATTGAAAGGGCTGACTCGGACGGAGTCCAAGTGCCCTGAGCTTTGTGGTGGAGATGTACCGCTCCCCAGCCGGATAGGCTGGCATCCGTGGTGAGAATCACCCAGGACGGAGCCAGGAAGGAACGCCCTTGGGACAGGGAGAGGGGTCGAAGCCACCACTGAAGAGAGCTCCTGGTCCGTGGCGACAGAGCCACTAACCTCTGTAAGGAGGAAGGCCGCTTGTCCCAACAGCGGAGGATGTCCAGCTGCAGAGGACGCAGATGGAACTGGGCAAAGGGAACCGCCTCCATGGAAGCCACCATTTGACCCAGCACCTGCATCAGGCGCCTGAGGGAATAACGGCGGGGCCCCAGGAGAGAGCGCACCGCTAGCCGGAGAGACTGCTGCTTGATTAAGGGCAATTTCACAAGTGCCGGCAAAGTCTCGAACTGCATCCCTAGGTACGTGAGACTCTGAGTCAGAGTGGATTTGTGAAGATTGACAATCCACCCGAATTGGGCTAGGGTGGCGAGAGTGAGCAAAACACTCCGCTGACAGTCTGCGCTGGATGGACCCTTGACCAGAAGGTCGTCCAGGTAAGGGAGCACTGCCAACCCCTGGAGGTGCAGGACCGCAATCACTGCCGCCATGACCTTGGTGAATACCCGAGGGGGAGAGCCACGAGTTGGAAATGATCCTCTCCTATCGCAAAACGTAACCAACGCTGATGTGAAACTGCAATTGGCACATGCAGATAGGCATCTCTGATGTCGATGGATGCCAGGAACTCCCCTTGGGTCATAGAGGCAATGACTGATCGCAGGGACTCCATGCGAAAATGTCGCACCCGAACATGCTTGTTGAGAAGCTTGAGATCCAGGATGGGCCGGAAGGTACCGTCCTTTTTTGGAACTAGGAAGAGATTTGAGTAAAAACCTCTGAACCGTTCCTGAGCGGGAACTGGGACAATCACTCCGTTTGCCTGCAAGGACGCCACGGCCTGCGAGAAGGCGGCGGCCTTGGAGCAGGGGGGAGTTGAGAGAAAAAATCTGTTTAGAGGGCTGGAAGAGAATTCTATTCTGTAGCCGTGAGATATGATGTCTCTCACCCACTGATCGGAGACTTGCTTTAAACAAGCGTCGCCAAAGTGGGAGAGCCTGCCACCGACTAAGGACGTGGTTGGAGCGGGCAGAGTCACGAGGAGGCTGCCTTAGTGGCAGAACCTCCTGCGGTCTTCTGCGGACGCGCTTTTGGGCGCCAGTTGGATTTCTGATCCTTGGCTGAGTTAGCGGACGAGGCGGAAGGCTTAGAGGATGACCAGTTGGAGGAATGAAAGGAACGAAACCTCAACTGATTCCTACCCTGGGCAGGTTTCCTGGTCTTGGTTTGTGGCATGGAAGTACTCTTCCCGCCAGTAGCTTCTTTAATGATTTCATCCAGCTGTTCACCAAACAGCCGTGAACCAGCAAAAGGGAGCCCAGCAAGAAACTTCTTGGAAGAAGCATCTGCCTTCCACTCTCGAAGCCACAAAATCCTGCGGATAACAAGAGAATTAGCTGAAGCCACCGCAGTGCGGTGAGCAGCCTCTAGCATGGCAGACATGGCATAAGATGAAAAAGCTGAAGCCTGAGCAGTTAAGGTAACCATCTCAGGCATAGATTCCTTGGTGAGGGAATGCATCTCCTCTAGAGAAGCAGAGATGGCTTTGAGAGCCCACACTGCTGCAAAAGTTGGGGAAAACGCGGCCCCCACAGCTTCATACACAGATTTGGCCAGAAGGTCAATCTGACGGTCAGTGGAATCCTTAAGTGAGGTGCAGTCAGCCACCGACACAACGGTCCGGGCTGAGAGCCTAGACACCGGGGGGTCTACCTTTGGGGAGTGAGACCACTCCTTGACCACCTCAGGTGGAAATAGAAACCGGTCATCAGAACCACGCTTTGGAAAGCGTTTGTCAGGGCAGGCCCTGGGTTTGGTCACAGTGGTCTGAAAACTGGAGTGGTTAAAGAACACACTCTTCACTCTCTTAGGCGAGGTAAACTGGTGCTTTTCTGCCAAAGAGAGTTGCTCCTCTGACACTGGCGGATTGAGATCCCTCACAGAATTAATAGAAGCAATCAAATCACTAAGATCTGAGTCACCCTCAGAGAAATCGAAGGGATACATAGCCTCCGAGCCCCCAGTGAGGGCATCCTCCTCATCTTGAGACAGAGCCGTGGGATGGGGAGGGGGAGGAAACCCTGCGCCTTCTCTTAGAAGGATGGGGTCTGGGATCAGATGATGAATCCTCCGTGAGCTCTGATGGACGGAGGTCAGAGGATAGGAGTCCTCTGTCAAGAGTATTAGAGGCACCCTGTGAGGGGGGCTGATGCATATTCATCAAAGTCCTGGACAAAAGTCCCATGGACTCAGCAAGTGACTGGGATATGGACCTAGAAAAGGACTCTACCCAGGCCGGGGGTTCAGTCACAGGTGCAGCAGCAGCCCGAGAGACCACCGGGGGTGAGACTCCAGGCTGTGGCACCGCCAAGTTAGAGCAACCATCACAGTGTGGATAAATGCTCGGCTCAGGCAGCAGGAGCCTACATGCAGTGCATGCAACATAAAGCTTTGGAGCCTTGCTCCTTGTGTGAGACATGCTGCTGGAGTGGGGGCTTTGCAGAGAATGAACTCCAGGAAGAATATACAGAGGTCCACAACCGGAGACCGGCTGTGGCTTACCAGACCGCTGAGCGCGGTGTTATGTGCCCTCCAGATCCCGAAGCCCGGTCCCCCAGTCGCAGCACCTCAGCAGAGATGCAGAATGCAGGATGTCCCAGAGCAGAGTGAACTCTGCCTGAGAAACTAGGGGGCGTTCCTATAAAAGAGCGGGAACTGGAGGGCTATAGAGACCTGCAGGGAAGGAGGGACGCCCCAGCAGTGGGGAGTGTCCCTCCCCTGTGTAGAACGGCCGCCGGGAGGAGCCGAACCTGTCCCTCTGCATGAGTGACATGCGAGGGCAGGAAAACAAAACTAGGCCTCCGGCGAAGCCGGGACCTAAATTTAAGCGGCGAGGCCGACAAGCAGGCACCATCGGCGCGGTTCTCAGGCAAAAGCTAGAGAACCCGCCGGAAAAGTTAAAACAATCACATACAGCATACTCTCCCCTTACAATAAAGAACCGGGACCCCCAACATAAACGTCTCAGGTACTTAGCTGCTGAGACGCAGGGCCATGTCCCTGGGGATGAGTGCTCCGGTCCAACAGAATCCTCAAGGGGCTGTGGATGGAGACCGTGCTGGCTCCCACTTCAAGCCAGAGCCCAGAAGGGATGGTGAAGGAGCGCGGCATGTAAGGCTGCAGCCTTGTAAATCAACCTTAACAACACCGCCGACACAGTGGGGTGAGAAGGGACATGCCGGGAGTCCAGACATGGACCCGCTTTACTTCAAACTCTTTCCAAAAGTCAAACAAATCAGATGTGTGGATGTATGCCTCCTGAACACAAAGCGATAGACTGGCTAGGACTGGATACCAGGGGGTGTATAAGCTCAGAGGGAGGAGCTACACTTTTAAGTGTAGTACTTTGTGTGTCCTCCAGAGGCAGAAGCTAAAAACCCATGATCTGGGTCTCCCAAAGGAACGATAAAGAAAAAAAAAAAAAAAACTCAAAGCTCGATCAATGGAAAAATAAAAAAAAAAAAAAAAAAAAAAAAAAAAGTCTGGGTCTCAGAAAATGACCTTTTTTCTTTTTACAAAGTTCTAACATCTTTTTTTTTAGGGAACCAATCAGGTGGAAAAATGCTATTAACCTGGCAGATAAGGGGTTAATCTGCACATTAAAAGCATTCTGTACCTGCCCGTCACCTGCACACTAAACCCCGCTGCTGGGAGGAAATTAAGTTTAGTCCTCCGGGCAGCGGTCCCGTTTCAGGCTCTGTGTAATGAGAGTGGCGGCTGTTACCGATCCCCACAGTGACTGACAGCAGGCTCTAATGCTGAGTGGCTGTCAGTCAGTGCAGGAGGCACCACTCTCCTCAATACACAGAGCAGTGACTGAATCTGCATCTGAAACCGGAACGCTGCCCGGAAGATTAAAGTTCTTTTCCCCCCAGCAGCAGGGTTTAGTGTGCAGGTGTCGGGCAGGGACAGAATGCTATAAACCTGCAGATTAGTCCTATATCTGCCAGGTAGTAGCATTTTTCCACCTGACAGGTTCCCTTTAACCGCAAATTTATTATATATATCCCGCTGACCCCCAAAAAACACTGGTGGAATTTTCCCAGTTCTCGTTATATAGTAAAGCGTCAAAACTACACCTCGTCCCGCAAAAGCACAAGCTCGTATGCGGCGGTGTGGACGGGAAACTAAACTTATGGCTCTTGAAAGAGAGAGGAAAGAATAAAGATTAAAAGTGGTAAATAGCCCTGTCCTAAAGGGGTTAAATCCTAGAATATCCCTTTAAGATGATTTTTTTTTTTTAACTTTTACCTCCAGGGATCCGATTTTGGGAAAGCTGGGTGACCACCATCAATGCTATTATTGAACCTACCGGAGGGTTCAGCTTTCCTAGGATCCTGAATGTAAGCCATAAGCCCCGCACGTACCTGTGATATTACAGGCAGTGGTGGCGCCGGGCGGTGACGTCACATACCCGCTCGTACAGACCCCGCACACATCCAGGAAGTCCTGCAAGTCCAGGTGACACAGCTCTTTACCTGCCCAATCAGCGCTGCGCGTTTCAACCAATCAAAACAGCAGATTTATTGCTACCCACCAATGAACTTCGTAGGAGGCGGGGATTCTGACAGACGCGAGAAACATACTTTTACCGGTCATGTGACCTGTGTGGGCGCGGTTTGGATCACGTGACACTTAGGCTCATTTATAGGAGACTATTCTCCGACCTGAAAATCTGTACTGAGAAGGGCGCTGAACTGAGCATGCGCAGCTGGAGCATTGTCTCTTCAATACGTATGAATGAGATTAGCAATTGAAAACTGCAGTGCACATATATTCTAAGCAATGGGGATTGTAATGAGCTATGAGGGGAAGCCATGGGCTCCTAACATGGAGGGTACTAGTTATATCACAGTTTGATGGTGGTAGTGGTATCGTTTGGCAAAGGTAGCGCTGGCATCTGGTCACTAACATATTCGGTGGCAGGGGCTGTAGCATTATCATCTGTACATGTGATAGGAGTTGAAACGGTAGTAGTGGATGATTGGATTGGTGAGGAGTAAGGCTACTTTCACACCTCCGGTTTTTCTTCTGCGGCACAATCCGGCACTTTGCAGGAAAATCGCAACCGTTTTTTTTTTGCTGCCGGTTGCGATTTTCCTGCATAGACTTTAATTAGTGCCGCATGGCCTTGCGTTCCGTCCGGTTTTTGCCGCATGCGGCAGATTTAGCCGATGCGGCGGCCGGATGGAACGTTGCCTGGCACGTTTTTTCGTGCGGCAAAAAAAAACGCATCGCGCCGCATTCGGCCGATGCGGTGCATTTTTCAATGCATGCCTATGGCGGCCGGATGCGGCGCAATGCGGCAATAACCGCATCCGGCCGCTGCATGCGGTTTTTGCCACTGTGCATGCTCAGTAGCATGCCGCAAGCGGCAAAAACCGGACTGGCCACACAGGAAAAACTTATGCAAAGGATGCGGTGTTTTCACCGCATCCGTTGCATAGCTTGCACAGCCGGATTGAGCCGCAGAGCTCAAGCTGGATGTGTGAAAGTAGCCTAAGGGTACTTTCACACTTGCGTTATTTTCCTTCCGTTACAATCCGCCCTTTTGGGAAACAGCGGAATCCGTTAACGGATTCCGCTGTTTCCCATAGGCTTGTATGGTTGACGGATTGTACCAAAAGGAGCTGCGTTGCTTCCGCTGGGCGACGCTCCGTTGCTTCCGCCCAGCGGGAGGAACGCAGCATGTAACGTTATTTTGAGCAGCGGAATCCTCTGGATTTCACTGCGCATGCTCTTTTTTTTTTTTTTTTTTTTTTTTTTTTTTTTTTTTAAATCAAACTTTATTTTGGCTCGCGGTGGCCGAACGTTCAGCTGAGCGCCCGGCCGTCGGCAAGCGACAGCGCTCAGCTGAATGACCGGCCACCAGCATGCCCGGCCGCCGGCAAGTCACAGCGCTCAGCTGAGCGCCCGCCCGCCGGCATGCCCGGGCGCCGGCAAGTGACAGCGATCAGCTGATCACCCGGCGGCCGGCTGCAGGGAGCGATCAGCTGATCACCCGGCGGCCGGCTGCAGGGAGCGATCAGCTGATCACCCGGCGGCCGGGAGCGATCAGCTGATCACCCGGCAGCCGGCTACTGGGAGCAATCAGCTGATCACCCGGCAGCCGGGAGCGATCAGCTGATCACCCGGCGGGCGGGAGCGATCAGCTGATCACCCGGCGGCCGGCTACTGGGAGCAATCAGCTGATCACCCAGCGGCCGGCTGCAGGGAACGATCAGCTGATCGTTCACTATAGTCTGCCGCTGGTAAAACCGGGAAAAAAAAAAAAAAAAAATCAAAACGAATTGCGTTGTTTTGCAGCATCCGTTGCATCCGTTGTGTCACTATATGCAACACATCCGTTGCATCCGTTACACAACGCAATGCAACGGATACCGTTCAACGCAAGTGTGAAAGTAGCCTAACAGGGACAACAGTCCTCCATGTACACTGAGTTTGGGAAACACTAAATTACACTCTGATGAAGCTGAGGTATGGAGCCATCTTTGTTCACAGCCAAAGTCTCTGTGTATATTATAGACACACTTTAAGTCTGAGGTCTGTTGGCGCCGATGATGCTCCTCACAAGTGTGAGCATGGGGAGAAAAAAAACAGGTTTATTGGGAAAATGGTCAGAACTGTGGTCTATGATTTTAAGTGAGTGGTAGAGTTCAGAAAATATGTGGAAAAAAACATAATAATGAGACACAGGGACCTTATGGATCAAGTTTAAGGAATTTTTTATCATAATTTTAAATGTATTTTGTTCATATAATATAAATGTCACATGGGGGCAGGGCCGGCGTCAGCACTGCGGGACCATGGACAGCTAGGGGGGACCACTCGACATCGTCAGCTGTGCTTGGGTGAGCAACCGCACTCTGCCGGCTGCCGGCCCTTTAAACCAGCACTTGCATGCAGCCGTCACTGCTGACAGCTGCATGCACGTGTATTGGAGTTCATTTGTGGGCGCAGCTAGTGCAAGATGTGCTCTTATCCCACCGACGAAGAGAGGAGGTGCAGCGCTGCCAGCGTCCCCCAGCACAGTGTATGCCCCACTCCCAAGCTGTATGAGAACCCTATAGCTATAAGTGCCCCCAGAGCAGTATGGGGACCCAGTAATTGAATGCGCCCACAGACATGTATGCCCTCCACCTCAGTAATGTGTATGCCCCTCAGTAATATGTATGAGCCCTAGTAACGTGTCTGCCCCCCAGTAACAAGTATGCCCCCCAGTAATGTCTTCTATGCCCCCAGTAATGTCTATGCCCCTCCAGTAACGTGTATGCCCCTTAGTAACGTGTATGGCCCTCAGTAACGTGTATGCCATCAGTCTTTCCTGTGATGTATATACTGTAGCCCTCAGGGTCTGCAGTGATATATATGTGGCACCCCTGAGTGTCAGGTGCCACAGGGTACTACATCTAACCCTGGATTCCTGGCAGACCAGTGCCGGTAAACACCACAACACACACAAATCCACGCCCTTTTCCCCAGACTGGGTGACAGGCCAGAGATGGACTTGATGGATGGACACCTATTGGTCGGGACTTATCCAATCCACTAGTCAGAAACCCGGGAGGAGGAGGGGCTAGTCAGTGGAGTGATGGGAGACGGACATCTTGTCAGACAGAAGTCAATTAGACGTGAAATCAGTAAGACGTTAAGTCAGAAGTCAGTACACAGACGGAGAGTGTAAAGTGACTGATTGAGTAAAAGGAGTACGGTTGACAGGGAGAGTACGGTGTGAGAACTCACTGGATCGAGCATCGGCGGGGTGCAGAGCCCTAGTTCAGAAAAACGTTTCAGCTCACCTGATAAAAATCTGTCCGGTGAGGGGGACCATCAAGGACCTTACCGACATTAGTGTCTGGGGCACAGCAGCAAAGAGGGAACCTGGGAGCGGGGACAGAGGTCCAACCCAAGAAAGATTCAAGCTGCCTGCCATACGGGCCAGGACTGTGACAATCAGAGGGGACCTCAAAACGCTCCAGGCCACGGGGACCCACCAACTACAGACGGAGTGCAAGAAAGTAAAGCTCACCAGGTCACTACATTGGCACTGGAATGAAGAAAATAGAGACCAGCACCAGCTGGGTTGCAGAAACCCCAAACCAGTGAGTAAAACACAAGTTAAACCGCAGCCACTGTGTTGTCTGAATTCTTCATATACGTCTGCATCACCATACTACAACCACCATCATCCCTAGCTCTACTTGCGGAGAGCCATAACACCCAAGCTTCCTAATACCACCAGCCCCAGCAGTGAGAGACATTGCAGTGGCGGCTTTCCCCATATAGCCGCATACCGCAAGTGGCGTCACAAAAAACACTTTATTTTTATTTTTCCCCTTTTATCATCCCCTTTTTATTAAGTAACCCCAGGGTCACAGAACCGGGCACCGGCCACCCGTGAAACGTCCCCGTGATTCAAGGCCTGGGACCGAGTACCCCAAGGACCTGGGGTGCGTCAGTATTCTGGCGTCACAAACAGGATTGGACCAGACCCGGTAACATCGGGTGATGTGCGCCTTGTGGATTGTGTTTGTGACTGAACTTGTGGATTTGTCCGCCATCTTGTGTGACAGAAAATTAACTGCGACACACAAAGAACGGTTGTGGAAAGGCGCAAAGTAAAACCCCATCCCAGGGGAGTGACCAAGCAATGTGAAAATGAAATTAGTGCAGGAAAACTGGAACCCTACTGCAGAATGTTTCCGGGAAGAATGGGAGAATGTCTGCTCCAGGAGATTGGGGAAGTGAACCAAGCCGTCCTGGGATGTGGACTGCAGAGAGGCTGGAAGCGGAGGTCCAGCGGCTGTGCTGGGCGATGCGGGCAAAGCAGCTGTAACAAATAGAGGAATGGAGAGCTGGCATGATGGGGACAGTGGCAACTATGCGGGCCCACAAGAATCGGGTGCCGCTTGCAGAGCTGCTAAGGCAGGACGCGACACCAGAGTCCTCCCTGATCTCACCGACCTGTCTACCAGAATCCTCCCTCGACCAGGCCGCATCGCCGCCAGACCCGGCCGCGAAGGACCAGGCAACACAGTCACCAGACCCAGCTGTGAAGGACCAGGCCACACAGTCACCAGACTCAGCTGTGAAGGACGAGGCCGCACCTCCGCCAGATCCGGCTGCGAAGGACCAGGCCGCACTACCGCCTGACCCGGCCGTGATAGACCAGGCCGCAACGCCACCGGGAGCCGCAGAGGAGGACGCCACTTCGCTTCACGATGACCAGGTACTGCCCCAAGCCGCTACCGGGGACCTGGCAGCAAACTACCCGGATCGGGAAGGTCCGACTCCAGACCCGGAGTCCTCCAGACCAGACCCGGCGTGGGGAGTGGTGATAGCCAGGCAGAGGGCTGTTGTCCACAAGGAGGTCCGGGATGCATGCCAGGCCACGATTCACCAGTTAGCCCAGGAGCAGGACCAGCGGGAGACCCGGAGGGCACAGGTGGAGGCCCGTAACCTCCAGGAGAAGCAGCACCTCCAGCGGGCAAGTAGCAAGGCCCGAGGGGCATTGTATCAGGGTGTGGTGGACCAGTTTAACTTTGTAAAGGGGTGGGGCTTCATTGCAGAGCCAGGACTGGGACAAGGGGTCTTTGTCTCCCAGCGGGATGTGAGGGCCCACCTCCCAAAAGGACACCCTGAACGAGACCTACACCCGGGTGATGTGGTCTCGTATACCTGGCACTATGGGGAGCGGGGCTGGTAATATCCAGCAGGGGCCGCTGCAGCATCACCAGTCCCCGCTTCCCTCCCAGCACCAATCTCACCAATACCACCAGGTGGCAGTAGGGGTGCACCGGATCAATGCACCCAAACCCTGTTTAATGATCCCAGGAAGGCAGCTGACCTGGATTCCACTTTTCAAATTCCCTGGTAGCTGAAACCAGGTTGCTACCCGTTTCTGATTTCCTTCTAGTTTAAATCTATATGTTAATATAATGTTTGATAAAAATGGACCACCAGCTACTGGACTGGTAGTAGCAAAAACTTTAAATGTAAATAGTTGTACCAGTTGTGCAAACTACTAAAGTAATACTGCGGAAAGTCTTAGAAAGAGGACCCGTATTCTGCAACAAAGTCTTTCGAAGAGGAGACCAGGGATTCCAGGTTGTGGGTGGCAGGAGAGGTGCCTCATGTAAATAAATGTTTTATTGAAACATTCAAGAAAAATGCCTCCCTTGCATGGGAAGAAAGTTACCAAGTTATCTGCATATTAAAAAAAAAAGTGATAATTTGTTGTTTATGTTTGCAGCCCGAGAACGTGCTGGAATTTTCCAAGGGGGAATGTGACTCCCCTAAGTGTCAGGTGCCACAGGGTACTACATCTAACCCCGGATTCCTGGAAGACCAGTGCGGGTAAACAACACAACACACACATAATTCAAGCCCTTTTTCCCCAGACTGGGTAACAGGCTAGAGATGGACCTGATGGATAGCCACCTAGTCAGTGGAGTGATGGGAGACGGACATCTTGTCAGACAAAAGTCAATTAGACGTGCAGTTAGTAAGACGTTAAGTCAGAAGTTAGTACACAAACGGAGAGTGGAAAGTGACTGATTGAGTAAAAGGAGTACGGTTGCCAAGGAGAGTACGGTGTGAGTTCTCACTGGACCGAACACTGGCGGGGTGCAGAGCCCTAGTTCAGGAAGACGCTTCAGGCTCACCTGATAAAAATCTGCCCGGTGAGGGGACCATCAAGGACTTTACCGATGTTAGTGTCCGGGGCACAGCAGCAAAGAGGGAACCTGGGAACGGGGACAGAGGTCCGACCCAAGAGAGGTTTAAACTGCATGCCATATGGGCCAGGACAACCAGAGGGGACCCCAAAACGCTCCAGGCCACGGTGACCCACCAACTACAGACTGGTGCAAGGAAGTAAAGCTCACCAGGTCACTACACCGGCACTGTAACAAAGGGAATACCGGATTGGTAAAGAACAGCACCAGCCGGGTAGCAGCCATTCCAAACCAGTGAGTAAAGCACAAGTTAAACCGCAGCCCTGTGTTGTCTTAATTCTTCCTACACCTCTGCATCTATATACTACAACGACCATCATCCTCCCCTGGGGCCTAGCTCTACTTGCGGAGAGCCATCACATCCAAGCTGCCCAATACCGCCAGCCCCAGCAGTTAGAGACTTTGCAGCAGCGGTGTTCCCCATATAGCCGCATACCGCAAGTAGCGTCACGAAAAACACTTTATTTTTATTTTTCCCTTTTATAATCCTCCTTTTTAAGCCACCACCAGGGTCACGGAACTGGGCAACGGCCACCCGTGATATGTCCTAGTGAATACAAGGCCCGGGACCGAGTACCCCAAAGCCCTGGGGTGCGTCATATACACTTTAGCCCCCAGCCTCCCATGTGATCTATATACTATCTTAAACCCTGTAAGGACTTCCTTACAGAGTCTTACAAAAAATGGATCTTTTTAATGACACCATTTCAAAGAGAACCTTTCTTTCACTGGATTTTTAAATTTAAACTGCGTTCCTCCTTCATTTGCCATTGCCACCGCATGTACCGCTTCCCCTGGGGATCCTCTGCAGGCGCTTCTTTCTACCCTGTTCCACTTACACACCACCACGCTGACTTTATTCTGCAAAATGTGAAGCACCTTGTCAAAACTTTCAGAGACGGTCGTCCGATGTGACCCGCGTTATTTTGTATCTTTGCATGACGCAACTACCTTGAAAATGGCGTAAAAGACGAAAAGGTGTTGCTCTAGATAAGGTCCACTTTTTGCAGTCTGTCAATAAATTCACTTGCATCAAGCCAATTTTTTCTCCCTTATTTACGCCGAGTGCTTGGGGTACATACATACAGTACATTGTATATATATATATATATATATATATATATAAGGCTGAGTTGAGGATACCGGGCACCGCTGAATCCTGTATGGCTGACAAGCTGTGCTTCCACCTGGGTGCGTGTCCCAAAGAAAAGGCAATACAAAATCCACGATGTAGATATGAAAAGGTCGCACTCCAAGTCAGGGAAAAGGAATTTCGTTTATTCCATGATCACATCACAGGTACAGGTAGTGAGGGAGGGTGAGGGTGTGCCACGCCGGACGACGGCGGCCGTTTCGCATTGGACCCGTAGAAGCAAGACTACTTGCGAAACGGCCGCCGTCGTCCGGCGTGGCACACCCTCACCCTCCCTCACTACCTGTACCTGTGATGTGATCATGGAATAAACGAAATTCCTTTTCCCTGACTTGGAGTGCGACCTTTTCATATCTACATCGGGGATATATATATATATATATATATATATCGTATATATATATGTTATTAGTATTATTAATATTTATTATTATTATAGCGCCATTTATTCCATGGCGCTTTACGAGTGAAAGAGGATATACGTACAACAATCATTAACAGTACAAAACAGACTGGTATAGGAGGAGAGAGGACCCTGCCCGCGAGGGCTCACAGTCTACAGGTAATGGGTGATGGTACAATAGGTAAAGACAGAGCTGGTTGCGCAGTGGTCTACAGGACTGAGGGCTATTGTAGGTTGTAGGCTTGTTGAAAGAGGTGGGTCTTGAGGTTCTTCTTGAAGCTTTCCACGGTAGGGGAGAGTCTGATATGCTGAGGTAGAGCGTTCCAGAGTATGGGGGAGGCACGGGAGAAATCTTGTACGCGATTGTGGGAAGAGGAGATAAGAGAGGAGTAGAGAAGGAGATCTTGTGAGGATCTGAGGTTGCGTGCGAGTAGCTACCGGGAGACTAGGTCACAGATGTAAGGAGGAGACAGGTTGTGGATGGCTTTGTATGTCATGGTTAATGTTTTGAACTGGAGTCGTTGGGCGATGGGAAGCCAGTGAAGGGATTGGCAGAGTGGCGAGGCTGGGGAATAGCGGGGGGAGAGGTGGATTAAGCGGGCCACAGAGTTTAGGATAGATTGGAGGGGTGCAAGAGTGTTGGAAGGGAGGCCAGAGAGCAGGAGGTTGCAATAGTTGAGGCGGGAGATGATGAGGACATGCACTAATTTTTTTGCTGATTCTTGATTAAGGAAAGCACGGATCCGGGAGATATTTTTGAGTTGTAGTCTGCATGAGGTGAAGAGGGCTTGGATGTGTGGCTTGAAGGATAGAGCAGATTTGAGAGTTACTCCAAGGCAACGAGCTTGTGAGACTGGGGAGAGTGAGCAACCATCAAGTTTGATGGAAAGGCTTGGTGGAGGAGATACATCATATACAGTATATATATATATATATATATATATATATATATATATATATATATATATACTGTATATGATAGTACTTATTTTCCCTACAGCACCAATTATTAGCAGTTGACCCTGATCTTACCCATACTCCTCATCCATTTGCGGCTGCTCCAAGATTCTGGAATAGTATTTATTTTTATTCTGCACCCCTCTGTTCCAAAATTATGTCCCCTGGTATAAAAGGTGCAAATTTTCCCTTCAACCAACAGGGTGTAGACCACAGAAGTTGCCGTGTTATGATTGGCCAGCACCAGAGGAGAAAATCAAACTCCCACAGAATATTAATTTTGTAGTACATGCCCAGTTGGTTGAAAAGAAAATGTGCACTTTTATTACAAGGGTATATAACTTTGGAACAGAGGGGCACAGAAGTAAAAGAAATACTGTTCCAGAATCAGTGGACAGGCTCCAATTAGAGCAGGTGGTCAGTTTAAATTAAAAATTCCAGTGATAGAAATGTTCTCTTTGAAATGGTGGCATTCAAAATATGCATTTCTTGTGAAATATCCTCTGTTAGTATAACGTGATTTTTGGGTGATGGGGTATTTTGCCTATTTTGGCACGTATTGCTGCTTTTTCTGGGGCACTTTGCATTTAAACAACCCCTGGCAAAAATGATGGACTCACCTGGCCCTGAGGATGTTCATTCAGTTGTTTACTTTTGTTTAAAAAAAGCAGATCACAGACATGGCACAAAACTAAAGTCATTTCAAATGTCAACTTTCTGGCTTTAAGAAACACTAAAAAAAAAATCAAGAAAACATAATGTGCTAGCCAGTAAGGGTTACTTTTCAAGACCAAACAGGGGGAAAAATTATGGAATCACTCAATTATGAGGAAAAAATTATAGAATCAGGAAAAACAAACAAAAGAACCCTCCAATACATCACTAGTATTGTGTTGCACCACCTCTGGCTTTTATAGCAGCTTGCAGTCTCTGATGCATGGACCTAATGAGTGACAAACAGTACTCTTCATCAATCTGGCTCCAACTCTAACTTTTAAGAGTTTGATAATCCTCTCCTTTGTTTCAATTGACATCTCTCGTGTTGGAGCCATGATCCATGTCAGTCCACTTGGTGTAACAGCTCTCCAAGGTGTGATCACTCCTTTTTAGATGCAGACTAACGAGCAGATCTTATTTGATGCAGGTGTTAGTTTTGGGAATGAAAATTTACAGGGTGATTCCATAATTTTTTCCCCTTTTTGGTCTTGAAAAGTAAACGTTACTGGCTAGCACATTATGTTTTCATGATTTTTTTTTAGTGTTTCTGAAAGCCAGAAAGTTTCCATTTGAAATGACTTTAGTTTGGTGCCATGTCTGTGATCTGCTTTTTTTTTAAACAAAAGTAAACAACTGAATGAACATCCTCAGAGCCAGATGATTCCATAATTTTTGCCAGGGGTTGTATATCGTTTGATGGAATTGAACAGTTCCTGTCTTATTCAGGAGATTGAGAACATGAAAAATGTCACAAAAAATGTATCATAATTTAGCACAAAACATATCCAAAGTCAAGTAAATTAATTAAAATCTATGGGAGCAAATTGCCCCTAAAATGTAGTACTGAGCACACACTGAGTTATGAAAAAACACTGAACCTAAAAATGCTACAAACAGAAGCACAAGGGGCAGATTTACTAACACTTCTAAGTTTTAGATAGTCCAGGTATATTGACGACTTTGTTTCTTATAGAGGGGAGTTCTACATCCTGAAACACTTTAGTGACACTCACTGCCAAGTTACACAATCAGGGCTGTTTCTCGTTCCTTGTATTCTGTGCCAAGAACAATGATCATCCATTACTATGTACTCAGGGTGACTTTTCTCACAATTGTCATTCATCCTGCAGGCAATTGATTTTACTATTACTGACATACATAAGGGACTTTCCATATTTCATCTTCCTTTATTAGTCTGGGTGCAGTCAGCGCCACCTGTTACGGTAAGTACTTGGCACCGACTGGCTTAGAGGAACAAATATAAGCAGCCCCATTCTATAGTGTCATTACTTCCTCCTGTCCTAGTAAAATAAAAATTTCCAAAATTTATATTTAAAAAGAAAAACAGAATTACCGTCATGAAATAAAATTAATTATGAAGATTATATTTGCAGGTGAGAAATGTCTGAGCAAGAAAACATGAGCAAAACATGAATCAAAAGTATAATAACATATTCCAGATAGTCCAAAAAATGAAAACCTGGCTGAAATAAAAGGGGTAGTTTACATGTGGATGAAATCGGAGGTCACATGGGGGATCAAAGCTACCGGGAAACATTCCTGAAGCTTTTCCAGAGTTTTCAAAGTGATACCAAGACAGATCTAAGGCAAGATTCCCATTCATGCCAACTTTCTTAAATTTTCCCAGGCTGTCCTTAATTTTTTGGAAACATTCTTGGCATATTTGCAGTATCTTGTGTCAGGACAAGAATGTGATTTAACCCACAGAAATAGACAAACAGGGGAAACCAAAACTCTTATCAAACAGTATGCACACAGAGGTATAAGACAATAAGAGATTAGAAAGAAAATAAGAGCAGGGAGGAAACAACAAGATGACGGGTAAACTCTACAACACCAACCTCAGGCTATTCTCTCTTCAGCAAATCTGGGACACCACAGCACACAGACCAACACAGCAGAAACTATAGTTGGCGTGGGTGGAAGATCCCCTCCAACCTAAGTATTAGAGGAGCAGATGTGATTGGCTTCCTTAACTTGTGATCCCAGAAGCCTAACAAGCAGGCTAGCGGAGGTTAACTCTTGCTAGCCTGTCCATGAATGAACATACAGCTGGGCAACGCCCGAGTTTGCATGTGTAGATCAGAAATACTAGAGAAACCATCAGGTGAAATCATAGAATCATAGAATGATTCTATGATTTCACCTGATTGTTTTTCTAGTGTTTCTGATCTACACATGGAAACTCAGGCGTTGACCAGCTGTATGTTCATTCATAGACAGGCTAGCAAGAGTTAACCTCTGCTAGCCTGCTTGTTAGAATCTGCAATAGGAACAGCATCTGATGCCGCTATGACAGTCTGTGAGTTTCGTGTAAAACGCTGTGTGGCAATTACATACGACTCCCTCCAACTTCTGCCAGACATATACAGCTAATGTTGGAAAGCTAAAGGGAACCTAGAACCTGTCAGGTGCAATATGCAGCCAGGACCACGAGCAGTTCTGGGTGTATATTGCTAATCCCTGCCTAACCGTCCCTGTATACACTAGCATAGATAAAGAGATCTTTAGAAAAAGCTTATCTTTTTTATATTCTTTTTTCGCATGCTAATGAGCGAGGGGACTAGTGCCCTGGATGTTAGTTCCCCTGGCTAGTTGTCTCCATTAGCATGTTAGTACGCCCCTGTGGGTCCCTGTGGGCGTGCTAACATGCTAACGAATGTGCAGTGTCAGAGGATGCTCTCACTCACCTGTGCTGCCATTGCGTCTGACGCTGGATTTCGTCTCAGTGCGTATGATCCCAGACTTTCAGTCATGTGCACTACTTCAGTTTGAAGCCGGGACGAGTACACACGGCTTCATAGTGCACATGACCGAACCTCCGGGATCATACGCACTGAGCAGAAATCCAGCTTCGGGCAGCGATGGCAGCGGAGAGGTGAGATCATCCCGTGACGCTGCACATTCGTTAGCATGTTAACACACCCACAGGGGCGTACTAACATGCTAATGGAGCTGACTAGCCGGGGGAACTAATGCCCAGGGGACTAGTCCCCTCGCTCATTAGCATAAGATAAAAGGTCTTTAGAAATACTTTTTATAAAGATCTCTTTATCTATGCTAGTGTATACAGGGACAGTTAGGCAGGGATTAGCGATATACACTTAGAACTGCTCGTGGTTCTGTGTACATATTGGACCTGACAGGTTCTGCCCTGTGCGCACTAGAAAATTCTGGAACCTCTAAAAGAATTCCGCACCTGTGGCAAAAAAAAACCGCAAAAAACACACACCTGAATTCCGTATGCGGATTTGCCGCAATTTGTTGCGGTTTGTGTGCGGTTTTGCCACGGTTTTTCCGCAGGTTGGTCCCTGCGGTTTTTTACCATTATCTATGGTAAGCAACGCGGAAAAGAAGTGACATGCTCATTAATTCCACAGAGGAAATTCCGCAGCAAAACCCGCAGGGACAAAAAAACGCAGTATGCGCACAGCATTTTTTTTATCCCCATAGGTTTTGCTAGAGAAGGACTGCAGAAATGTTATAAACACAGGGCCTAACAGGGTTCTTCAAGTGGATTGCAAAAAACTTCATACACTATTTCTGACATACTTTGTTTTTTCAATTTTTAAAGAGGTAGTCCCCTTCCAGGAAATTTTTGCCCTCAGATGCAATTTTGTATATAAAACACAATAAAAACACCAATCATGCTGAAATCACTGTCCTCAAGTCCGCTG
This sequence comes from Anomaloglossus baeobatrachus, assembly GCF_048569485.1. NCBI lineage: Eukaryota > Metazoa > Chordata > Amphibia > Anura > Aromobatidae > Anomaloglossus > Anomaloglossus baeobatrachus. The sequence goes on along the minus strand of NC_134356.1, from coordinate 613,738,660 downwards.
GCAAGTCTCTGAAGTTGATCCTGGGGTCTGGCACTGGCTGTGGCACCAACGTACTATTGATAGTCCGGCTAGCAATCAGTGTGGATGGAACGCCCCACTCAGTGGGGACAATCTCACTAATTGGATCGGATTTGATTTGGTTATATTGTTGACTTGACCTTAGTATCGCCGGCAATGGCAAATACTGAGAGCAGCAGTGGAGACTGAGCGCTGGACCTGGAGATGGTGAGTACAGCAGTTTTGTTTTTGTTTTTTTTTTATACCAGACTGCACCCAGAGACAAAGATTAAGTGACTGGGTTTAGTCCATTTAATCATTTTCTATTTGCTTGCCGTTAGGAAAACTTGTTTGTTTAGGCCCAGTTACACGCAACGACATTACTAACGAGATGTCGTTGAGGTCACGGAATTCGTGACGCACATCCGGCCTTGTTAGCGACGTTGTTGCGTGTGACACATACGAGCGACTGATAACGATGCAAAATACTTACCAAATCTTTGATTGTTGACATGTCATCCATTTCACAAATATCGTTGCTGGTGCTGGACGCAGGTTGTTCGTCGTTCCTGAGGCAGCACATATCGCTACGTGTGACACCCCAAGAACGACGAACAACACCGTACCTGCGCCCTCCAGCAACGAGCTGGGCGTGACTTTCATGCGGCTGCTTTCCACCCCTCTGCTTTGATTGGACGCCTGTCGTGTGACGTCGCTGTGACGCCGCACGAACCGCCCCCTTAGAAAAGAGGCTGTTCGCCGGCCACAGAGACGTCGTTAAGAAGGTAAGAACGTGTGACGTGTACTAGCGATTTTTTACGCCACGGGCAGCGATTTGCCCGTGAAGCACAAACGATGGGGGCATGTGCTTTCACCAGCGACATCGCTAGCGATGTCGCTGCTTGTAAAGCCCCTTTAGCCTAAAAATGTGTTCCTCCTCGCAGTTGGCCAAAGCATTGGTCTTCAGCACGGTCTCGTGATCTTTAGCAGCTTCAGATAATGACGTTACATTCTGCCGATAAACCATGAATGAGAAAACCTCTTTACAATTATGCATACTGATTCTATTTTTCTGTGGGTGACATGACGTCTATTCTTCGCCCACATATCACCCAATGTGTATTTTCCGTGATAACTCCGTCCTTTCTGTCACTTCCTGTAACTTCGCCCCTTCATTTTTGCCAACTTCATCATGATACGTCCCATCATTTGTCCTCGGCTTCTTTCTCATGACTCACTGGCACGCACACAATGGTGGCTTTCTCTTTGCAGGGCAATGGGCACATGACCCATACAAAGCCGGAGGGAGAATGGACACAATGAAGGTACAGAAGAATAAGAGTGTGATGCACGGTCAGAATTCTGCTATTGAAGAAAACTGGAGCAGACGAAGGACAGCGAAAAATAATACAGCCAAATGCCAACCCCTAACCATATTACTCTGAAATATAACACTGCTATATGTTATCCATAGATGCTTACATCTCAGTTTTTATCAATTTTCAATATCAATAGATTTTGGTATCATTAAAGGGCATTTTCAAAATGCTGTATCCTCATGTTAGCGTTCACAGGATGCCATAACATTTGACACCTAGGGATCTGATCTTCAAGACCGTCACTGATTCCAAAAACGAAGGGGCACAGCGCAAATCCTGGACAACAGCACATCAGTCTCTCACTGTAGAGGAAGCTGCCAAAGAACTGTTGGGACCCCCAATAGTCATGAGAGCTGGAGTCTAACCCCTGTGTTGGGAGTCTAACCCCTCTGTGTGAGGAATATAATCCCTCTATGTGATTAGAGTGTTAGTGCACAGACATTATGTCACCGAAATGACAGAAAAGGGGGGGAGTGACTGGAAGGGAGCTCCTGCGCTAGCCCTCAAACTAAGCGTCTCTAGGCTATCCTTCAACCCAGAGATATGCTTAAAGGTGCGAGGTCTGGGCCCCCAACGTCTCCCGCTATCCTGTCCTTGACCCTGATGGTAAGACCCCCATCAGAAGCCACCACCCAGAGGGAGGGCAAGGACAGGAGTCAAGACCCCACCGATATGACTGATAGACAGTGTTAAAACAAAACACACTCACACCTATTACCAACAATAGGGGACAACAAAAGGTGTACAGGGAGGGGTAACATGGAGAAAATAACCAAAAAAGACTACCTTCATAAACACACACACCTAAGTGATTCGCCCACCCCAGGGCTATGGGACACCGCCTCAGGGTACACTGACCACAGTCTCGGCACCACTTCTCGATCATCTTTCTCATGTGCACCCAGTAGAACCGATCGCGGAGTAGGGTCTCCAACTTCTTCCACCTGAAGTGTCCTGCTTTATCATGGTAAGCTGCTAGGACCATTGGAGCATCCCTCTGTGGGACCACTATCTGCCAGACGAGTTCATTCGTTCGCCAGTTGACATATCTCTTGCAGAGCTTGCCTTGGTAGGTGAACAGTCGTCCCCTCTCCTTCCACAACTGCTGGGCTTCTTGTGGAGCGTCTGGACCGAGATGGGTCTCAGCTTGTGCTAGCTTTTCTTTGACCAATCGCACGGCCGGGTCACCGTTCTGTGTCTCTTCCCAATTATGGTGGAGTAATGGGTTGACCGAGACCTCGTGCTGGCTCGAGCGCTTCACTCCTACAGCATGCTCACACTGGGAAACACCTTGGTGGTGGAAAGCCGGTAACTCTATCTCTTCGAGTTCATCCAGGTCTTCTCCAGACTCGGGTAAGTGAGGCATTCTGGACAGCGCATCAGCATTGTTATTCTTCTTGCCAGCCCGGTACTTGATGGTAAAGTCAAAGTTAGACAGCCGGGCCATCCATCGCTGTTCCAACGCACCTAACTTGGCTGTTGCCAGATGTGTCAACGGATTGTTGTCCGTGAAGATGGTGAACTTGGCCGATGCCAGATAGTGCTTGAAGCGTTCAGTCACTGCCCAAACAATAGCGAGGAACTCCAGCTTGAAGGAACTGTAGCTTTCTGGATTCCTTTCTGTGGGACGAAGCTTCCTACTGGCGTAAGCTATCACCTTCTCTCTGCCTCCCTGCACCTGGGACAGAACTGCTCCCAGTCCCATGTTGCTGGCGTCTGTGTACAGTACAAACGGCTGGCTGTAGTCAGGGTAGGCCAGAATTTCTTCTCCCGTGAGAGCCCCTTTCAGCCGGACAAAAGATGTTTCTATTTGGCAGTTCCATTCAAATGGAGGGCTCTGCTTCTTAGCCTGCTTTGGCTGGCCCACCAGGAGAGCTTGAAGAGGCGCTGCTATCTTTGTGAAACCATCAATGAACCTTCGGTAGTAGCCCACCAGCCCAAGGAACTGCCGCACCTCCTTTACCGTGGTGGGTCTTGGCCAGTCCTTGATTACGGTGACTTTCTCCGGATCAGGTGCCACACCTTCTGCGCTGACCACATGACCCAGGTACTGTACCTTTGGCTTCAAGAGGTGACATTTGGACGGCTTTATCTTCAGGCCATACTCCGACAGGGACTCAAACACTTCTGCTAAGTGCCTCAGGTGATCTTCGTAGGTCTTGGAGTAGACTATGACGTCATCCAGGTACAATAGCACGGTTTCAAAGTTGTGATGGCCCATGCAGCACTCCATCAATCTCTGAAATGTCCCTGGGGCGTTGAATAGACCAAACAGCATACCATTGAACTCGCAGAGACCCATTGGTGTCGTGAATGCAGTCTTCTCTTTGTCCGCCTCTGCCACGGGAACCTGCCAATACCCACTGGTGAGATCCAGGGTGGAGAAATAGTTAGCTGACTTTAAGGCTGTTAGTGACTCCTCTATTCTGGGTAGTGGATAAGCATCTTTATGTGTAATGCGGTTAATTTGTCTGTAATCTACGCACATTCTAATTGTACCATCTTTTTTCTTTACGAGCACTAGTGGAGCTGCCCAGGGGCTACAACTATCTCTGATAACCCCAGCCTCCTTCATTTCCCGTAACATTTCTTTGGCACGCTGATACTGTGCTCCGGGTACAGGGCGGTATCTCTCTTTAATGGGATGATGATCACCTGTGGGGATTTGATGTTTAACCCCTTTTACCTGCCCAAAATCTAGGGGGTGTTTGCTGAAGACCCGCTCGTACTCCTGTACCACCAGGTAAACCCCATGCTTTTGGTGTGAGGGGGTGGAGTCGGTGCCCACATGTAATTTTTGGCACCAGTCCTCCAGCTGTCCCTTGGAGCCATTGTCTTCCGCCTGATCGGACAGGATCAAGGGTTCCACTGCTTTGATGGTATTGTTACTGACAGTGTACAGTTTTGCTACAGTGGCGTACCGGGGCAATTTGGCTTCCTCCTCCCCACAATTCAGGACACGGACGGGCAGTCTTCCCTTGCGGACGTCTGCTACCCCTCTGGCTATCAGGACTCCAGGCCTGCTGTCTGAATACACCGGTTCTACCAAGGCTTGGTAATCTTGACCCTTGAGGCCTATTGCTGCCCGACACCATATCAACATTTCACTTCTTGGGGGTATTGCAATGGGGAGGGGGTCACTTACCCTCACACTGCCAATTTCTCCTCCGGCCAGCTCTACCTGCTGCCTCCTCATCAGGGCTCTGATCTCCCTCTGTAGGGCACGCTGCTGCCCGGAGCTGGCAGTTTCAGACGCCTGTTGCAACAAAATTATCACTTCGGCAAGACAATTTTCCATCACATTTGTACCAATGGTTAGCAGTGGGTCAGATTCTTTGCGATCAATATCTACAATTATCATCCCCTGACATGGCAATTCTACCCGCCCCACTTTAATGGTTACTTCCTTGTACCCAATTTGAGGCAAGGGCTGACCATTACTGGCCACAATTGTTAAATCATCATCTGGGCCATGGTCAATTTCTGAATCAGCCCAATATCTTTTGTACAGTTTATAAGGGATGGTTGTTACCTGGGACCCCGTATCCAGGAGGGCATTCAAAGGGATCCCATCCAGCACAATAGGAAGGACCGGACGTCTTCCCACATACTTGCTGCGACTGGGGGTTGAGCCGGGCTTCCTTACACCTGGGGGTCGGCTCCTGGCCCCAGGCTCGGCCCATTTAAAGGACAGTGTCTTGCAATATGGCCCGCCTGGCTGCAGCGGCGGCAGATCGGTTGTCCCGTTGAATCATACCGGTCTGTGTCTTTTCCTCGGGTCGGCGGAATCCTCCTCTGTCGCATCCATGGGACGTCATCTGGGCTGGAGGCTAACTCGATTCTTGCAGGCGATGGGGTCACTTGTAGAGACTGCACGGTCTTGGCAAGGGCAGCTACAGTCTTGGTCAGCTCCTGGACCTGCTGTCTGAGCTCTGCAGCGGGATCCTTATCCAGGGACTGCGCCTCAGCCCCTGCAGCGGCTCGTGTTGCAGGCACCACCCCGGGGTACGTGATAGCAAGAGGCCAGAGGGGTACTGGGTCATTCGGTGTAGATTCTCTCAGTACCCGGATGGCCTGGTCCTTAAACTTTGCAAAGTCCAGAGCAGGGTTCTGCAGGACCATGATACGCAGCTGGGTCCTGTGGGCGTCTGACAGGAGCCCTTCTATGAACTGCTCAGTTAGGAGTTTGTCTTCTTCACGTACACTCTCTGGGTCCACCTGTTTAATTGCTTTCAGGGCCTCCTGCAAGTTTAAGACATAGTCCCTTATGCTGTCTGTGGCCCGTTGTTTGCACCCAAAGAATCTCATCTTTATTTCTGCTGCGGTGCGGGTGTCAAAAGTACTTTTTAACTTGGCCAGTATCTGGGTTGCTGTCCCTTTATCTGTATCAGGCCAGGACTTCACTTCACACTGGGCCGCGCCGGCTAGCTGCCCCATTAGTATGCCCACCTTCTGGCTCTCAGTCAGCGGATACACCCGGAACAAGCTGTGCAGCCTTTCTCTGAAGTCGCTCAGGGTATGTGACTCCCCGGAGTACTGCGGCAGCCATTCTGCTCCCGGGATGTACGGCATTGTGATCGGCATTACCGGCGCTACTGCGGGGGCTGGGGCGACGGCGACTGGGATTACATCGGCCGGCGCTGCTGCGTCTTGAACTACTACAGCCACCGGCTCTCCCTCCGTGTCGGACATCTTCCTCCCCCTTAGTGAACCATACCAGGCTCCGCTTTCTTTTTACAATCTCTTCCGGGTAGCGCGGGGTTAACGACCCTCCGCTCTGATGGCGCGCTCCCTTTGCTCTCTTTTTCGGGCATGCCCCCCTTCTTCCTGCAATCAGCGAAGCTAATGGCGGTGGCAGTGTTCAAACAGTAAACACACAGTCTTTTCAAAGGCGCACAGTACCCGGTGGGCGCCGGGCACGAAATCCTGTTCGTGACGCCAAAATTGATTCGCCCACCCCAGGGCTATGGGACACCCGGTGCCGGGCCGGACTAGTCCGGGGGTAGTCAGTGGTGGCGGGGCCCGACTCCGTGGCCCTGGTGGGTGTCAGTTTTAAATATGGCTGGTGACTTGGGAGCAATTAAAGTATTTGTTTCGTGACGCCACCTGTGGTTTGCGGCTATTAAGCCGCCGCTGCTGTGTGAGGCCTCCGGGGTGATGATACGGCAGCAATGGTGGTACTGCTCTCCACAGGTGGAGCGGTGCCCCGGGGACACTGTTGGTGCTCGTGAAAGTCTATGGTGTTGTGTGGATAACACGGTGCAGGGCCGACAGGCAATGAAAGAACCAGGCACAAACAACAGTCTCTTTACCTTCTCCTCTTTTACTTTAAGAACAGTCCAGTCCTGGGAGACCGTCACAGGTGGTGAAGGGGATCCGGTCGGCCTGGAAGTACTTGGGGTGATCTTTCTGGCCAGCTGAGTATGAGGCCTACTCCTGTTCTTTTCTTTACTGTTATAGGACCCTGCTCTCTGGCTTAGCAATGGCCCTCTTGCTGCTGGGACCGGTGGTACGTCCCTTTCCCTCTGTGGTAGGCTGCACAGGCCCTCTCTGGTGCTTCTGTGGCGCCCCTGACCTGGTCAGGCACCACTGAGTACTGCACCCATGCTGGGGACAGTGCAACACAGGTAATCCAGAAGGCTGACCGAGGTGTGACTACACAGGCGCATAGTGATCAGGTCTCACACATGTACCTTTGGGAGGACCCCTGGGGATCCCAGGAGGGGGCAAAGCCTTCACCTCCACTTGAGGAGTGGAGGGGGCGAAGCCTCCATCTCCACTCAAGGGGTGTGGTAGAGAGCCTGGTTGCTAGGTGGCGTAGGCAGGCACAAGGGGAAAAGAGAAGGAGGAGTAAACAGTCTGAAGCAGAGTGTGGAGGAGTGAGGAGCATGGAAGTGGAGCTCAGACAGGAGCAGCAGAGCAGGTCCCACGAGTGAGCCAGTTTAGTGTGCAGCTCAGGAAGAGCAGAAGCAGACCCTGGAGCTGTTACAGTCTAACAGCGTCCGCGCAGTGACTACCGACGGGGGAGAACGGTCACCTGGTAGTGCTGCCCGAACACCACACACAGCTGGAGAGAGAGCAGTGTAGTGGAAAGTACGGAGACTGTCAGGGAGTACCAGGCCCAAACGGGCGGCAGATCCCGATGCGGGGATAGATCCACCTTTCCTTGCTAAACCTGCCGGTGTGGGGCCCTTAAAGCCCACGCCACAACACCACAAAAGCCGCAGCCACGTAGCCACAGTTAGGGCCCATAGTTCACAGGAGGCAAGCAGCTGGAGTGATCTGGTCCAGGCGACAAGCAAACGGCAAACAAACGAGGGGAGCAGCTACTTCCCTGGGTGACCCCCATAGGGACTAAAAGTCGGGGTTACCACAAACCACAGAAGGGCTAAGGAAGGCGAGTCGGTAGCCACCCTCATCAGTCAGCCTGAAGGATACCTGGTTCCAGCCTGGTTCATCCCAGCTACGCCCGGGTTACTCACCCTGCCATCAACAGTGAGTAAAACCCCTGAAAGACATTCTGCTTGTGTGGAGTTAGTCTGCGCCTTGTGGTTCTACACACCTACACAGGGCCCTGGGGCTTGCCTCACTCTCAGGAGGCTATTACAACTGGCTGCACCCACCATCAGCCCCAGGCATCCCTTAACCTGCAGTGGCGGTCCCCACTGACCGCAATTCTGAGAGTGGCGTCACGACAATCCTAAAAGAAGATCTCCTACCTGTGACAAGATCCAGCTACGTGGAGTCCCTGAAGGTAATGCACCGACACAATACTGGTGGGGCTTCACACTTCCCTGCTGGAGTCCACACCGGGCCCTGATGATGCAGCTGTACCTTCGGGCTGTTTATGGGCCAGATGCTTGCAGCTCTCCTTCCCTTCGGATTCGGCTACCAGGGAGTATTTTAAGCCCTGGTGGCCACAGACTCCGATGTCCGAGTCTCTTCTCTGCTTCTCTGCTACTCCTGCTTCCCTGGGCCAAGCTGCTCCAGCTCTAGGCCCCAGATCCACAGGACAGGACACTCTGCGTCTGCTTGCTATCACTTCTCTCTACAGACTGACCACTACTTCCTCCCTCAGGTCAGACTTAAGGAAGGCTCCCTGGAATTCCAGGTTCAGAGCTCCCCCTGCTGGCCAGAGGGAGAACTGCGTTGGATGTTAAACTTACTGGCCAATGGACCTCCCAATTACCTCCAGGCTCAGCATTAACCCTTTGGGAGGGCAATGCTGTTGTGGCGACCAGGTCCTTGGGCGCCACATAAGCAGTAGCAGAAAGCACCTCCTCACTGCTCCAGGCCTCTCTCCAAACTGAACTGAATAACCAGCAACGTCTCATGTGAGCAGAGGGTTTATATCTAGGCCGGAAGTGGTTAGCAAAGAAATCACCTGAGCAGAGTAAATGAGCTTGCTGCTTAATGTGTAAGGCCTCTGATGATAAAAGAGACCCTGAGCCTGTCACTAACCTCAACAAGAGACGACCTTGACACATAACCTTTATTCACTTTTATTGGAGCAGCAGTGCTCATGTATGACCACCACTCTTATAGACAATTAATTCAGTGGTGGTCACATTGTCCCTTGATTCGCATGAGGGACATGATGCGCCCATTCTGTACACCAACATAGTGTAAAGGACCTGTTTACTCAGTATTAGGGGAGAGGATGGGGAGTGGGAAATGTCTGTTTACACAGTATGGTGGGAAAGAGGATGAGGAGTGGGAAATATCTGTTTACACAGTATGGTGGGAAAGAGGATGAGGAGTGGGAAATATCTGTTTACACAGTATTGGGAGTTGGAGGATGGGGAGGAGGAATATTTGTTTACACAATATGGTGGGAGAGAGGATGGGGAGGTGGAAATATCTGTTTACACAGTATTGTGGGGGAGAGGATGGGGAGCTGGAAGTATCTGTTTACACAGAATGGTGGGAGAGAGGATGGGGAGGGACAAATATCTGTTTATTCAGTATGGGGGAAGGGGATGCGACTTGCGATCGGATCACAGTTGCGGAGGAGAGGGAGCACTTTCTCCCTCTTCTCTGCGGTCTGTCTCTGCGTACATCGTACTACACTCTGATGACATCTGAGTGCAGTGCGATATTTCACATGCACACATAGAACTTGTATGGGTGTGAGCCGGGACTCGCTGCCAAAATCAGCATGCAGTGATACTGTTCTCATGCCAATATGGCATGAGAAATCAATCGCAGATAGACACTGCAGCATAGTTTTACACTGGTGCGAGTGCAATCCGATGTTTTATCACATTACGCTCGTCCGTGCAAAACACAAGTGAAACCGAGGCCTTACTGTAGTTCCTGTATGATCTGCAGACTGATGATGACTGAAAACTCACAAGTATCTCCTTATCATTGTTAAAGGGAAACTGTCACCAGGTGTTTTCTCCCCCATCTCAGAGCAGCATGATGTAGAGACAGAGACACTGATTCCAGCGATGTGTCACTTATGAAGCTGTTTGTTGTTTGTTGCTGTTTTGGTAAAATCCATGTTTTCTCATCAGCAGATCTAGCAGTTTTACAGAGCTCAATATGCTGGACTACCTGCAGCACGCCCAGTAGTCCTCTAATAATAATTTACTGGTGATTAAACAGTGATTGTATCAAAACTACACTAAGCAGCCCAGTAAGTGACATATTGCTGGAATCAGGATCATTGCCCATACGTTATGCTGCTCTAAGATTAGGTGTTAAAAACCTAGTGACAGATTCCCTTTAAAGATGTACTGGAAGTTGTAGGTTCATGTGATACAAATGTACAGTATATGGGTCTGAACTGACATTACAATTGGTGTACCATGTCATGTACTGCTTCTGGTTCTGATGATGTATTTCTGTATTGATGCTGTGTTTATGAAATGATGGGGTTGTAGGGATGTATTTCTGTACTGATAGTGGTTTTGGTGATAAATTTCTGTATTTCTGGTGGTTCTAGTGAGGTGTTTCTGGTGGCTGTGATGCTGTGTATCTGAACTGATGGTGTTATATGGATGTATTCCTGTATTACTAGTGGTTCTGATGATGATTTTCTTTACTTGTGGATCTGGTGATGAATTTCTGTATTTCTGATGATGAATTTCTATACTGCTGGTGGTGGTGATGATGAATTTCGGTGGTTCTGGTGCTGTTATTAGTTTTGATCCTGTACACAAGTAACAATTCATAAATTGTAAGATTGCTTTAACATTGATGAACTATCTTTAGAATAGGTCATCAGTGTCTGATCTGCCAGGGTCCGGGACCCCTGCTTATCAGCTACTCTCGGTGCAGGTGGTCGGAAATGCTTATTCCGGATCTGCTCCATCTTCTAATACTGTATGCAGGCGAGTACTGCACATCCTCCTCATTGATTTGAATAAGAGGCTGCTGCCAATATCAGAAGATGGAGCAGATCTGGAACTGAGCACTGACCGTCATGACACTTGGGGAGTTTTGAGCAAAGCTTCATGTGACAGTGTGTTGGGGGTATTATACAGAGGAGCAGTGTGTGGGGTGTATTATTTAGAGAGGCATTGTGTGTAGGAGGATATTATACAGAAGTACAGTGTGTGTGGGGGTGATATTATATAGAGAGGCAGTATGTGTAGGGGGATATTAAACAGAGGGGCAGTGTGTGGGTGGATAAACAGAGGGACAGTGTGTGAGGGATATTATACAGAGTGATATTGTGTGGGGGGATATTATACAGAGGGGCAGTGTGGGGGTGTATTATAAAGATGGGCAAGGTGCAGTTATATTGTACATAGAGGTAGTGTGTGTGGGGATATTATACAGAGAGACAGTGTGTGTGGGTGATATTATGTAGAGATACATTGGGGGAATACAGAGGGGCTGTGTGGGGGACATATTATACAGAAGGGTAGTGTGTGGGGGGATATTGTACAGAGGGGCAGTGTGTGGGTGTATTATACAGAGAAGTAGTGTGTATGTGTGGGTATATTGTACAAAGAGCCAGTGTGTGTGTACAGAGCCAGCGTCAGCACCTGGCAAACCCGGTCAAATGCCGGGGCCCTGGTCTGCCAGGAGGGCCCACTCACAGTGGCAGGACAAGTCACCACTACTCAGGGGGGCCCGGTGCCCACACTGTCACCGGCCTCCCCAACGCCGAGGATCGCACTTTCAATTGTATCGGCATCGCAGTTGCCAATACAATTGAAAGCAATGAATGATGAGATGTAGCCGGGCTCTGCCTCTCTCGTCATTCTCCTGCTGTGTCTGTCGGCTCTTTGACAGCTCAGCAGCGAAGCGCAATGACATCAACACTGTGCGCCTGCTGAGAGGTCAGAGTGATAGCAGTGGATGCGCTGAGGAGACCGGAGCAGCAGGGATATGAGGAAAAGTGAGTATATATTCAATCACTGTGGTCAGACCACAGACCACTATGGGGGCTGTATACTACATGTAGGTGCGTAATGCTATCTGGGTCTGCATTGTGCTTTATGCGGGCTGTATACTACATGAAGGTGCTTAATGCTATCTGGGTCTGCACTGTGCTATATGGGGGCTGTATACTACATGAGGATGCCTAATGCTATCTGGGTCTGTATTGTGCTATATGGGGGCTGCTTAATGTTATATGGGGGTTGCATAGTGCCATATGGGGACTGCATAGTGCCATATGGGGGCTGCATAGTGCAATATGGGGGCTGCATAGTGCAATATGGTGGCTGCATAGTGCAATATAGGGGCTGCATAATACTACATGGGAGCTACATAATACTATATGGAGGATTATGGGGGCTTCATAACACTATATGGAGGAATATGGGGGCTGCATACTACTATACCCCCAGAGTTGTATGTCCCCTCCACCCTGGTGCTGTATACCCACTCAGAACTGTATGTCCCCCCACCCCAGTTCAGTATAACCCCCAGAGTTGTATGTCACCCACCCACCCCAGAGCTGCATACCCCCAGAGCTGTTTGTCCCCCCACCCCAGAGCCACTGCCTCCTCTAGAGCTGTATGCCCCCCTTTCATTGCTGTATACCCCTTTCTTCAGTAATATGTATGCCCCCAGTAATGTATATGTCCCCAGCCTCTCTTGTGATGTACTGTATATACAGCAGTGTCAGTGTGCTCTATGTGCGGTCATATCTGTTAGTGATGACCACCAATCAGCGTGGCACAGACACATGCCCAGGAGGAGCTGGATGGAGACAAGTGGGGGATGTGAATGAGGCTGTTGCCGGCTTCCCCATATTAGAAATCTCTAATGTATCTGTGTGCGCTATGTATGTGACTGTGTCTAGATTTATGTCTATTTATTTGTGTTTTTGTGAATTCCTCTTTAAATATGTATGTGTATGTATGCCTGTATGTGTATGTATCTGTGCATCTCTATGTGTGGATGGGGCCCACTGAGACTCTTTCGCCCAGGGCCCAGAAAAACCAGGAGCTGGCCCTGTGTGTGTATATTGTACAGAGAGGCAGTGTGTGGGAGCATATTATATAGAGAGACAGTATGATGGTGTATTTTACAGAGGGGCAGTATGGGAATATATTATACAAAGGGGCAGTGTGTGGGGATACTATACAGAAGGGCATTGTGTGGGGATATTATACAGAGGGGCAGTGTGAGAGAGATGAAGTAGAGGGACAGTGTAGAGGGTGAATTGTGTAATGTGAAATGTGACCTTAGACCTGACAACCCCTGAACTTTATGTTTATTTTATTTTATCAATGAAATTAATAACAGCCAAAGGAAATCTCAGTCTTTTTATGAAACCATGTTTTTTTTCAAAGATGATGTAGGACTAATACAAAATAACGAGCAGAAACACAATCATCTTTTTTTTATCATTTTTTTATATACACAGACCATTAAAAAAACAAACAAATGGGGAGTAAACAAAATGAAGATATACATAAGCATATGTAGTTAAAAAAACAGGAACATGAAATAAAAAGAATAATGGTCGGTGTACCGGTGAGATTTTGGCCCGCCATGACCAGCACCACTCAGTTCAGATTGCTCCAAACTATGGTGCCTGGAGGCGGCTGCACAGGGGGACCAGGCGGAGGGGCTATAAGATGGGGGTCTGAGCTGCTGCAGACACAGATCCAGGCGTCTGGTGGTGGAACACGTCCACTTCTCCCTTTAGAACAATTTTGGGTCTGATCTGGTCCCGACTCTGCTCCATCTTGTACTGAAATAAATAAATAGATAAATATTAATATTTGTTATTGTCTCAATTTGTTGAGCTAAAAAGTAGAAATAGGCAAACAATCATACTAATAAAACATTTTCTGACAATAAGGACACTGGATGACAATAAAAAGCGATAACAATACATTTGTAATGATATAAACATGTCACAGTCACTTACGTATTATTTGATGTTTTGCTCGTGAAGCTGAAGTCCACTCCAGCTGATGCCTCTCCTGTATGACAGAAGCCTTCTCCTCTCAGAAGTGATGGTGATAGCCTTCTTGGGGGATGTCTCAGAGCACAGGACGCCCCTCCAGAATTTTACTTTTACCAGCTGGACACAAATATTTTCTTTATCTTTAGCATTTTTACACAATTTCATATTTCAGTAGTTTGTGGTGTCGCTCACCCAACCCTGGGATTCTGGCTTGATATCTCAGGATTACTCTGTTCACAGCTGTAGGACACAATCCACATTTAGTGATGTTGCACTAGTTTTTCAGGACTTGCGTGAATCTCTTCAAGCCCAAATCGGAAATACCATATGTGACAATGTTAGCAGCTCCTGGACTACGGAGGTAGTGGTAATGTCCCTTTCTTCTATATTATAGGACCCAAGATGACATTTTTGTTTTCAGATGTTAATGTACAGAGGAATATGATGGTTACTTTTGATGTTATCCCTGTTGATATTGATGTTCTTCAATTTTAAATGTTGAGTGTCAAGCTTCCACTAGGGGGTGCAGGGACTTATTGCAGATTGAACTCCTATGTGCAGTAATACAAAAGCCCACCAGAGGTCGCTAACACAAGAGTACGAGTAGTCAGACAAGCTAAAGTCAAACCAGGATGTCACGTCAATACAGGGAAGTGAGCAAGCCGTAGTCAAATGGAAGCAAGGGAGTCAGAAGCCGAGAAGTCACGTAAAGAGCCGAGCAGGAGCAGAGCTGAAGTCAGGGGACGTTACCGAGGTCAGAGGCCCGGGATAACACGTAAGTATAAAGGTGTGGGTGGGACCAGGGTCAGGTAGATAGGGCCGACAGACAGTATGGGGGGATCGGAAGTTAGGGAGAGGTAAGCTGGGTAGCTGGACAGATCAGAACAAACTCACAGGAGCTATTAGTGGCGATGCCCTGGAGGAGTCCATACTATAATAAGGCGTCGAGAGTCCTGAAACGAGGCACGATCGAACAGACCCCTCCCACTTGACTTAACCCAGTCAGAGCCAAACAATAGTCATGACAGTTAGTCTCCGGACACTCTGTTACATTCTTCAGCTTCTCTGACACCAATGAGGCGTGGCAGCGGCTTAGAGACACAGACCTCTTCTTTAGGTGTTGTTTGTATGGATGGTGGGATGTTGCTTTTTTGGTGACAGGTGAAGATGACATCCAGGAGATAAACTCTAGGTTACTTGTGTCTACTTGTGTCTCTACCGAGACTCTAATTATGGGATCGGTGTTTGTGGTTTTGGAGGCCACTTGGATGTTATTGAAGTCCTCCTCACTTACTTGGATCCCAATATTTTTGTATTTGGGGACTAGTGGCTGACTCTTTGCTGATGCAAACCATTTCCTGAGGAAATACAAGAATCTCCTTTTTTCATTCTTAGGAGGTGTTAGGATCTTTACAGGATTTTCCTCCCAGGCTGATGGGGGCTTCTCTGTCAGACCTACCTCAATTTGATCCAGATCAGGTGGTGACTCTTTCCATAGTTTATCCTTCCCTATCACAAGAGCAGCATCCGATGGAACAATAAATCTTTCTCTCCTCTTCCCTCTTTTCCAGAATGGTATCCAGGATCTCGCACGGATTTTGGCCTCTTTCATGGAACAGTCAGGAATATAATCAAACAATGTAGCCGGATATTGCTCATTTCTGAGCCTGAAACCAGTACTATTCATGGCTGAAGCCTGGGACGGAGCAGCTAGCTGAATGAAGATCCACTCCATTTGTAAAATTATACGCAGTAATATATTTTCTCTCTCAACACTAAACGCGCCTCTACTCCGCTCTCTCCTACAAAACCCTCAGAGAAGTTCAGGTAAAACATGGCTGTATAGAGCAGTGACCGGTGACTTCACAAAATCCTATGATATTGCAGTGTCATGACAGCAGGGCTGTTGTGACGCCCTGGGCAAGCCAGGGGTCACAGGTCATAACACCACCACACCCTACACCCCAGTTAGGAACACCAAGGCTAACCTAAAATCCTTGTTGCCTTCCTCCAGGGGCTGATGTCCACACCAGGGGGTGGGCCAGGCGGTTGGCTCCGCCCACCGAGGAGTTCACAGTCCTGGAGGCGGGAGAACCAGGCAGTGCAGTTTAGGAGGAGGAAGTAGAAGGAAGTGGAAGAGGAGCTAAGGAGAGAAGCTGAAGTAAAGGGAAAGTGACAGTTAAGACAGCCTGAAGCTGGTCCGGGTGTGTGCCCCGGACTGAGAGACAGCAAGGTCAGCAGACGGCGGTGACTGTCTGCAGGGGTGGCTGTTTGGAGGTTGCCGGAAGGACCGTGGACGGGTGGTGGCCCAGCGGTACCGGAGCGGTATACGAAGAACAGTCAGCACCAGTGGCAGGGGCCTTTCGGATCCCGGCAAGGCTAGGAGTCGCCGTGAATTTGCCAAATCCGTTAGTGAAGGGGACCTCTGGGTTTCCCAACAAGCAAGTCCCGATTGAAGGCAACAGTCCAACCGTTACAGAGAGACACCGCCACCGCCAGGGCACCAGTTTCTCAGGGCCAGCGCCTGCGGGCAAAGTAGGGCTCCTCCGGACCATATCCAAGCCGGGGAGTGGGTTACCGGTGGGAACCCATCGCAACCATCATCATCTTAGGTGCAGGAAAAGGGACCGTCACCGTCAACTACTGGGGAAAGCAAGTGCAGCCGTCCGTGGGAACCGTCTTTCCAGCCGTGTGTTTTACCGAGAACTGTGTCATCGTCTCAGGCTGAGTGAGTACCACAGTGCCGCAAGGCACAGCGCTGCCCCCGCGTCCCTGCACCCCACCAAGCCCTGCATCACCCACCTCATCACTGGGCCCCGGGACAACAACCCCCCTACCCACGGAGGGGAGAACCAACAACTTTGCTGCTCCCTGTCATCAGTCCCCGGGATCCCCATACAGAGCAGCGGTGGTGTTAACAAATCACCACAACCGTGGGTGGCGTCACGGACAATAAACTATCCCAAATCCCAATCCCCTTTCACTCACGGGCGAGGAACGCCGCTCGAGTCCTCGGGATCCGGCCCATCGCTCGAGCCACCGAGCAGCAGCAGCAGCAGGCCGCAGCAGCCGCAGCCGCAGCCGGACCCGAGCAGTGGGAGAGCGCGGCGTCCCCTCCTCCGCCCGCGACACTGTGATATCACAATAGGCTTCATGACGTTCCGGGGATATGATGTGGTGGGGGCTATAATAACTAATGAGCTGCTGAATGTCAATACAGACTTTATTCTATTATTTTCTTTTGCCAAAAATAAAAACAATTTATATTTTTTATATAACGTTAATTATAATATCTCCTTTATATTCCTCACTCTGGCAGAAAAAAATAAAAATCTATCTATATCTGAAGTTGCATGGAAATGTAATATTAGAACATTTTCCCGGTATTATACCTCATACTAAAGCCGGCATGTAGGAAACAGATAAATCCAGGACATATAATCTACCTGGTGAACTATTAGTCGCTTCTTATTAACCAACATTAACTCTCAATTAAAAACAGCAAAATTGTGAATTCTCAGATTGAAAAAACTCCTAAAAAGTAACTTTTACTACTACCTTAAAAAGGTCACAATACTGACCCCTGTGATTAAAACCATGTAACTGCATGTGTATTATTTAGGTCCTTTCACCTCATAAATATTTGGTTAATAGGAATATAACAAAACAACAATTCATTCAGAGAATACCAGTAGATCTCTTATTAATAGATAATCGGAACAGTCTGTTACGTCACCACCAGAGTCTGCTCCAGCGACTTCTACTCCAATCTCCAGGCAACGCTGTGTTCCCGCCTTGGATAGTGCTGGTGTGGCGCCCTGGACAAGCCAGGGGCCACAGGTAACTACACCACCACACCCTACACCCCGGTTAGGCACATCTAAGCCAGACACAAAACCCTTGTTGCCTTCCTTCAGGGGCTGATGTCCACACCAGGGGGTGGAGCCAGGCGGTTGGTCTCCACCCACCAAGGAGTTCACAGTCCTGGAGGCAGGAAAAGGAAGTTCAGTTAAGCTAGGGAAGTGAAGGAGAGAGGAGTTTCGTTCTGACAGTGAAAGTGGAAGGAGGGAAAGTGAGCAGTTGTGAAGTGGCAAGAGAGCAGACTGAAGTGAGTCCGGGTGTGTGGCCCGGATGGAGCAGCAAGGTTGGCAGACGGTGGTGACCGTCTGCAGGAGTGGCCTATTGGAGTTTGCCGTAAGGACCGTGGACGGGCGGTGGCCCGGCGGTACCGGACCGGTACACAAGGAGAAGCTAGCACCATTGGCAGGGGCTTTTCGGACCCCGGCAAGGCTAGGAGTCGCCGTGAAGTTGCCGAATCCGTTAGTGAAGGGGACCTCCTGGGTTTCCAAACAGTCAAGTCCCGACAGAAGGCAACCGTCCAACCGTGAAGGGGAGACACCGCCACCGCCAAGGGCAACCGTTTCCCAGGGCCAGCGCCTGCGGGCAAAAGGGGCTCCTCCGGCCCACATCCAAGTCGGGGAGCGGGTTACCGGTGGGAACCCATCGGAATCAACATAGAACATAGGTGCAGGGAGAGACAGTCATCACTAACCTACGGGGAAGAAACAACCGCAGCCGTCTGGGGGACCCGTCCATCCAGCCGTGTGTTTTACCGAGAACTGTGTCATCGTCTCAGGCTGAGTGAGTACCCCCATGCCGTATGGCACAGCGCTGCCCCTGCGACCCTGCACCTCACCAGGCCCCGCAACCCGCCTGCCATCATCCCTACCTACCCCATCACCGGGCCCCGGGACAACCAACCCCCTACCCACGGAGGGGAGAAATAACAACTCAGCTGCTCCCTGTTACCGCTCCCGGGATCCCCGTTCAGAGCAGCGGTGGTGTCACCAAAATCACCACAACCGTGGGTGGCGTCACGGACAATATCCATAATCAAAACCCCCACAACCAATCATCCCCCTTTTTCACTCACGGGCGAGGAGCGCCGCTCGAGTCCCCGGGATCCGGCCCACCGCTCGAGCCACCACCAAGCAGCAGCAGCGTCCGCAGCAGCAGCGGCAGCCGGACCCGAGCAGTGGGAGAGCGCAGCGTCCCCTCCTTCGCCCGCGACAACTTGGCGTCACGAACAGGATCTTACCGCTCTGCCGTCTGGTAGAGGTGCACCTTGTTACCGCCAGAGGTGTCCAGCCGAAAAATTTCAGAAGCCGCCATCTTTGGCACGAAAAGTTCCCGCTCGAGCGTCTCCTCGAGTAGTGGAGGCGCTAAGGCCAAAACCCCGCCCCTGTAGAGGAGGAGCCGGAAAGAGGCTAAGGGGGACGAAATGGCGGCTGGCCGCATGTGAGCGTGGCTATAAAAGCGGGGATGCCAGGACCCTGCGGCCATCTTGTTCCTGGGAGAGGCCGCCAGCAAGATGTATATGCCGTCCCGTAGCACCGTAGCCCCCGCGCCTGGAACCGCGGCGTGGGTGGAGATCCGGACCGCGCAGCTCTACCAGAGGCTGCAGGTTAAGATGCAGCTCCTCTTAGAGGAGTGGGAGACCGACATGACGGAGGTCATAGCGACCGTGCGGAGACGCGAGGAGGAAGTAGCGGAAGGGAGGGTGAGTGACCCACGCTCCGGTACCCCAAAAGGGTCGGTCATCGCGGCTGCGGGACCCGGTCTGAACCCCCTCGCCCTACTGCCTCCCTCGCCACCTGTCCCGGCTGCCGTGACCCCGCCACTAGGCCCGCTACCACCGCAACCGGTAGCGATACCCAGCATGTCCGCCCAGGCAGACCGACCTGTAGCCGGAGCTCGTAGCCGACAGGAGGTGCTGCCGTGGAAAGCCCCGAAGCCTGAACCGGAGGCATCTACAGAGACTCCCCCCGAGCCGGAGCCGACAGGCCGCTCCATGCCGAAGGCCCAGCGGAAGAAAGCCCCTGTGCCCATCCCCCACACCTCGGCTGAGGTTGCGCCGGGTTGTCGCTGCAAGGCGGCGTCCCAGGCCAAGTCATCGCGGGACCTTCCGCCCAGGTCACCAGCAGTGGGCAGCGTCCAAAAGGTCTCGTGGGGCCCGACCCGTGCGCCGGAGCTCGCAGCAGCACCATATTGGGACAGGGAGCCTACACCGTTGGGCTCGGAGATCGCGGAGAGGGAGAAGAAGAAGGTGGAGCTGGTGGCCCGCACAATCAGAGAGAAGGAGAACCTGAGGCAGGCGACCTTTCGAGTCCGGGGCCCCCTGTATGAAGGGCAGGTGAGGCGATTTGATGTCCGCCAGGGCTTTGGTTTCATATACGAACCGGGCCTGGAGGCAGAGGTTTTCATAGCCCGGCGGGATGTTAATGCTCACCTGCCAGAGGAGCACCCCGGTCGTAACCTGATGTCGGGCGACTTGGTTCAGTACACCCAGCACTGTGGGGAGAGGGGGTGGTTTGCGCTGGATGCGAAGCTAAGGGGCAGCCAGGAGGCCCGTGTGAGCACCGCACCCCCTCCCTCAGGTGACGCCGAGGAATCCGAGTGATGGCAGCGGAGCACCGTTGTCACCGTCCCCGTTGGGACCACAAGAAAACTGTGTGTGTTAAAAGTTTTGAAGTTTGAAAATGAAAATGAATAATTGCTGGAAAGTTACCTGATTGACAAGCCTTGATTTGGAACCGGTCGTAGCCGGCAGCTGGTCCCCGTTGGGACCCCTCCCTTCACCACTTTACATAGAAACTACTATGAACATGCCTGAGAACTTGCAAGGCAACCACAAACTTGTGGCCTGTAAATAATTATGTTGTTACAGCTCCCACCGTTGCCGCCTCCGGAGAGGCAGATTGGAGGAAGTTCCCGCAGTGGAGCAGGCTGGGGCCCAGCCACCACCGGAACCGGTGGCAATCCTCTGGAGGGGAAGGACAGAACCCGCTCGGGCAACTTGTGCAGGACTGGGGGTCAAGGGGTGCTGCCTGTTTGCTTAGGGGCAGCATCAGGGCCATGTTGCTTGGGTGGGAGAGAGCGGAAGCCGTAACCGTTTACCGTTGCAACGTTTAAGTAAGAGTACCTCCCGATGTGGGAAGATGTTATTATAATTGTATGTCTGTTACCGTTATTTATGTCTTTTTCAGTTGGTGAAAATAAAACCGGTGATGGACGGGCAGCCCACGGACGGTCTGCATTTTGCTAAGGGGGAATGTGGCACCCTGGACAAGCCAGGGGCCACAGGTAACTACACCACTACACCCTACACCCCGGTTAGGCACATCTAAGCCAGACACAAAACCCTTGTTGCCTTCCTTCAGGGGCTGATGTCCACACCAGGGGGTGGAGCCAGGCGGTTGGTCTCCACCCACCAAGGAGTTCACAGTCCTGGAGGCAGGAAAAGGAAGTTCAGTTAAGCTAGGGAAGTGAAGGAGAGAGGAGTTTAGTTCTGACAGTGAAAGTCGAAGGAGGAAAAGTGAGCAGTAGTGAAGTGGCAAGAGAGCAGAATGAAGTGAGTCCGGGTGTGTGGCCCGGACGGAGCAGCAAGGTTGGCAGACGGTGGTAACCGTCTGCAGGAGTGGCCTATCGGAGTTTGCCGTAAGGACCGTGGACGGGCGGTGGCCCGGCGGTAGCGGACCGGTACACAAGGAGAAGCTAGCACCATTGGCAGGGGCTTTTCGGACCCCGGCAAGGCTAGGAGTCGCCGTGAATTTGCCGAATCCGTTAGTGAAGGGGACCTCCTGGGTTTCCAAACAGTCAAGTCCAGACAGAAGGCAACCGTCCAACCGTGAAGGGGAGACACCGCCACCGCCAAGGGCAACCGTTTCCCAGGGCCAGCGCCTGCGGGCAAAAGGGGCTCCTCCGGCCTACATCCAAGTCGGGGAGCGGGTTACTGGTGGGAACCCATCGGAATCAACATAGAACATAGGTGCAGGGAGAGACAGTCATCACTAACCTACGGGGAAGAAACAACCGCAGCCGTCTGGGGGACCCGTCCATCCAGCCGTGTGTTTTACCGAGAACTGTGTCATCGTCTCAGGCTGAGTGAGTACCCCCGTGCCGTACGGCACAGCACTGCCCCTGCGACCCTGCACCTCACCAGGCCCTGCAAGCCGCCTGCCATCATCCCTACCTACCCCATCACCGGGCCCCGGGACAACCAACCCCCTACCCACGGAGGGGAGAAATAACAACTCAGCTGCTCCCTGTCACCGCTCCCGGGATCCCCGTTCAGAGCAGCAGTGGTGTCACCAAAATCACCACAACCGTGGGTGGAGTCACGGACAATATCCATAATCAAAACCCCCACAACCAATCATCCCCCTTTTTCACTCACGGGCGAGGAGCGCCGCTCGAGTCCCCGGGATCTGGCCCACCGCTCGAGCCACCACCGAGCAGCAGCGGCCGCAGCAGCAGCGGCAGCCGGACCTGAGCAGTGGGAGAGCGCAGCGTCCCCTCCTCCGCCCGCGACACTGGCGATGGGAGATGGGCGATGGGAGTCGATGCCAGCGGCGCCGGTGGGTGCAGGCTCCGCTCATCCACTGGGCTGGGTTTCCTTGGGTTCTGCAGTACCACTGGCTAACTATAGGTGGCGTGTGTCTTCCAGCTGAAGTTACCATCATTCAGCTACAACCAATGGGAAGACACTACTACAGTCATGGCCAAAAGTTTTGAGAATGACACCAACATTACATTTTCACATGATCTGTTGCCCTCTGGTTTTTAATTGTGCTTGTCTGATGTTTACATCACATACAGAAATATAATTGCAATCATATTATGAGTACCAAAAGGTTATATTGACAGTTAGAATGAGTTAATGCAGCAAGTCAATATTTGCAGTGTTGACCCTTCTTCTTCAGGACCTCTGCAATTCTCCCTGGCATGCTCTCAATCAACTTCTGGACCAAATCCTGACTGATAGCTGTCCATTCTTGCATAAGCAATGCTTGCATTTTGCCAGAATTTGTTGGTTTTTGTTTGTCCACCCGTCTCTTGATGATTGCCCACAAGTTCTCAATGGGATTAAGATCTGGGGAGTTTCCAGGCCATGGACCCAAAATCTCTAAGTTTTGTTCCATGAGCCATTTAGTGATCACCTTTGCTTTATGGCAAGGTGCTCCATCATGCTGGAAAAGGCATTGTTGGGCGTCAAACTGCTCTTGGACAGTTGGGAGAAGTTGCTCTTGGAGGACATTCTGGTACCATCCTTTATTCATGGCTGTGTTTTTAGGCAAGACTGTGAGTGAGCCGATTCCCTTGGCTGAGAAGCAACCCCACACATGAATCATTTCAGGATGCTTAACAGTTGGCATGAGACAAAACTGGTGGTAGCGCTCACCTCTTCTTCTCCTAATAAGCTGTTTTCCAGATGTCCCAAACAGTCGAAAAGGGGATTCATCTGAGAAAATGACTTTACCCCAGTCCTCAGCAGTCCACTCCCTGTACCTTTTGCAGAATATCAGTCGGTCCCTGATGTTTTTTCTGGAGAGAAGGGGCTTCTTTGCTGCCCTCCATGAAACCAGGCGTTGCTCAAGCAGTCTCCGCCTCACAGTGCGTGCAGAAGCACTCACACCAGCCTGCTGCCATTGCTGAGCTAGCTCGGCACTGCTGGTAGTCCGATCCCGCAGCTGAAACAGTTTTAAGATATGGTCCTGGCGTTTGCTGGTCCTTCTTGGGCGCCCTGGAGCCTTTTTGGCAACAATGGAAGCTCTCTCCTTGAAGTTCTTGATGATGCGATAGATTGTTGACTGAGGTGCAATCTTTGTAGCTACGATACTCTTCCCTGTTAGGCCATTTTTGTGCAGAGCAATGATGGCTGCACGTGTTTCTTTAGAGATAACCATGGTTAACTAAAGAGAAACAATGATACCAAGCACCAGCCTCCTTTTAAAGTGTCCAGTGGTGTCATTCTTACTTAATCACGACTGATTGATCGCCAGCCCTGTCCTCATCAACACCCACACCTGTGTTAATGGAACAATCACTAAAACAATGTTAGCTGCTCCTTTTAAGGCAGGAATGCAATGATGTTGAAATGTGTTTTGGGGGTTAAAGTTAATTTTCTTAGCCAATATTGACTTTGCAAGTACTTGCTGTTAAGCTGATGACTCTTTATGACATTCTGGAGTATATGCAAATTGCCATTAGAAAAACGTAAGCAGTAGACTTTGTAAAAATTAATATTTGTAGCATTCTCAAAACTTTTGGCCATGACTGTACACCCTTCTTAATTCCCCTCCTGTCTGCTGACCACTGCCAGAGATAGTTCTGAAATTCAGTATAGGGTGCTCAGTATGAAGATGGGGCAGTATAAGGGGGATCAATGTAGAGATGGGGCAGTTCATTGGGGTATGGAAGGGTTCTGTATGGAAATGGGCCAGTTTAGGGGACCCTGTATGGAGAGGAGCCAGCATACAAGGCTCAAAATGGAGATGGAGCAGTATAGGAGACATCATGTCATTGCATCATCAGTGGTGAAGCGGGTATCTATGTCCGCTGTCACCGCTGACCAGAATGCCCGGTGACATGCCCACTTCGGGGCCTGGGGTGACTCGTTACTGGGCCACTGATCCATTTTTGGAATGCTGCGGTGGTGGCAAGGCCCAGTTCTGTGACCCAGGTGGTGTCAGTTAAAGTAGAAGTGATGGGGATGATAGTTCTGGATGTTACCTGTGGTATGCGGCACGTTAAGTACCTCCGCTGCAGGATGGGGCCTCTGGGGCAGATGGTGACGCAGCTTGGTTGGTATAGCTCTCCACAGGCAGACTGGGGCCCCAGGGCGGATGGAAGTAGTAGTAGGTGATTGATGGAGGGACTTAATGGTGGGGCGCAGGATTGAGGACGCTGGTAATAACTGGACAACACAAGGGCCATAGTTTCCTTTACCGTTTACTTGGTAGTTGATGGTTCAGGCCCGGGAAACTGGTCCAGCAGCTAACGGAGGTCCGGTCAACCTGGAAGCAATTGAGGGGATCCACCTAGCCAGGTGGGTTGTAGGCCTTCCTGCTTACGCTGTAATGAGTGGGTCACTGCGGCTTGAAGCTATGCTGAGACCTTCTCCCTTATGTTGGTTCTCGTTCTCTCCCGTATGGCAGGCAGCACGAGTCCTTTACTGGTGCAGTTTCTTCTATCATAGCTCCTGGTTCTTGTATGCTGCTGTGCTCCGGGCACTCTGTGGGCCAGAAAACCTGTAGTCTCCTGCCTTTCGGATTCTGCTACGGGGACTTCAGTACCCATGCAGCCTCGAACTCCAATGTCCGGTTCTATGCACTCGGCTCTGAGGGAGCTATGGCGCAGGTCTCTTCTCAGCAACCGTCTTCTCTCCACTCCGATCTGTTAGTTTCACTTTCGTGTGTGTGTGTGTGTGTTCCTATCTCCTCCTCAAGACCAGAATGCATAGGAAAGCTCCCCTCAAACCGGGTTCTCAAGATACCCCTTCTGGTCTGGAGTAGGAAGTGTTGAGTGCTAGTGTACCTAGCATAGCATAGGAGACCCCTTCTTGCTTCCAGGCATAGCATCACTGCCTGTGAGGAGGGCAATGTTACTTTGGCAACCGGACCACTGGGGTGCCACATCGGTACTTCTGGTAATGCTCACTAGACCTCTCTGAAGCCAGGACGTACACACCCGGCTTCATCGTGCGCATGGCCAGAAGTGGCAGGCATAATGATCAGCGGTGACAGCGGACACAGATAATAGCATCACTGCTGATGACGCGAGGCAATGGGCATTGAATAGCATGTTAGCAGACTTCTGTGGGTGTGCTAACATGCTAAGAAGACGGAATGAGCGCTGGAACTAACACCCTTGCGACTAGTCCCTGCACTCATTAACATATCATAAAGGATCTTTAGAAATATTTTTTCTAAAGATCTCTTTATGTATACCACTATAGCCTGGGACAGTTAGGTAGGGATTAGGAATATGCACCCAGAACTGCTTGTGGCTCTGGGTGCATATTGCACCTGACAAGCTCCCTTGAATAGCGCTGCTGCGCGTCTAATCAGTTCTATGGTTCCAGTATGGTCCACAGTCTGATGATGGCTGATAACAACTTCCAGCATCTCCTTACTATTGTTAAGTAGATCCCGAGTGTTGCAGTTTAATGTGTTACAATTGTAAATATTGCTGTCTCATCTGACATTGCAGTTGATTAATAAGGAATAACGTTTGGAACACCATTCTAAGTCCGAACTGGGTGCAAAAACCTAAAAAAAACATCACTATGGGGAGATAAGGTATGCACACCAGTGACTATGTAAGGGGAATACATGGAATAGCAGAAACTGCTGTGTGAATACTGACTTGAAAAATCCAATAGCTATATGCAAGAGTGAAAATGTGAAAAATGGAACCTGCATTACTGCCATGAACATATGAATCAAGAGAAATTTAGCTACTGAATTGATCAATGCAATAGAGCCCCAACACTACGCCAAAGTATTTCTCTACGTTGGGGTCCCTAGCTTGTGTGTGTCCTCTCATGCAGTTAAAAAACTTTTTTAGGTTTTTGCACCCAGTTCGGACTTAGAATGGTGTTCCAAACATTATTCCTTATTTGTTAGTAGTTTTTCGTTTGTGAACCCTCCCCAACCACACCTATTGCCAATCCATATCATACGCATAAATAGCCTGGGTCTCAGCTTCCCATACACGGTAAGTTTTTTAACTGCATGAGAGGACACACACAAGCTAGGGACCCCAACGTAGAGAAATACTTTGGCGTAGTGTTGGGGCTCTATTGCATTGATCAATTCAGTAGCTAAATTTCTCTTGATTCATATGTTCATGGCAGTAATGCAGATTCCATTTTTCACATTTTCAGTCTTGCATATAGCTATTGGATTTTTCAAGTCAGTATTCACACAGCAGTTTCTGCTATTTCATGTATTCCCCTTACATAGTCACTGGTGTGCATACCTTATCTCCCCATATTGCAGTTGATTAAGCTTGGTACTGTATTTGTGCACTGATCATGGTTTTGTTGATGCATTCATGTACCGAGGGTGCTTCAGATAATGTAGTGGTGGTGGTTCTGGTGATGTAATCGTGTACCTACAGTGGGGGTTCTGGTGATGTAGTCATGTACTGACAGTTGTGGTTCTAGTGATGTAGTCGTATACTGACAGTGGTGGTTGTGGTGATGTAGTCGTGTACCTACAGTGGTGGTTCTGGTGATGTAGTCGTGTACCTACAGTGGTGGTTCTGGTGAAGTAGTCGTGTACCTACAGTGGTGGTTCTGGTGATGTAATCGTGTACCTACAGTGGTGGTTCTAGTGATGTAGTCGTGTACCTACAGTGGTGGTTCTGGTGATGTGTTGCATACTGACGGTGGTGGTTCTGGTGACGTAGTCATGTACTGACATGGTGGCTGTAGTGAAGTAGTCGTGTATCTGATAGCAGTGTTTCTGGTGATGTAGTCAGCTGAAACTTTAGCCGTATAAATGAAGCCATATACACTGACGAGGAAAACGGTAACAGAGTTTTGAACTTTTGACTTTCAGACTCCATATTTCACCATCCACTACAACTTTGAGCATGAGACTATCATCATTTTATAGATTGTTACTTCATTATGAATAAACCATATCTTTGCCGATCTTAACATATGCTTTGGGTCGTTGTCCTGCTGGAACACTATGTCTGACTTTTCATTCCCATAGTACTCGAGTGTACGAAGTAATTCGTCTTGTAGAATACTCACATAAACAGTTGTGCTCAAAAGTTTACATACCCCGGCAGATTATGATTACATACCCTGGTAGTCATTATGATTTAAAAAGAGAAAACACAGTAGTTTGACAATAAATGGCTTTACCTGACCACTAACCATGAGTGGAAAGAAAGATTATATGTTATCAAAGGCCAAGAAAGCAAAAAATCTACTAGTGTATGTAAACTTTTGAGCACAA
Source organism: Anomaloglossus baeobatrachus (assembly GCF_048569485.1). Taxonomy (NCBI): domain Eukaryota; kingdom Metazoa; phylum Chordata; class Amphibia; order Anura; family Aromobatidae; genus Anomaloglossus; species Anomaloglossus baeobatrachus. Next base: position 613,711,088 of record NC_134356.1, on the reverse strand, counting down.
CTGTATCTCAGCATTGAGACCACCATCAATCTTGGTCAAGCATCTAACGTCTCTGGGTGTGAAACAACCCCATATCATCAGGCTTCCTCCACCGAACTTGGCAGTTCCTACAATTTTTCAATCCATAAGCCCCTTTTCCCTTTTTTCATCCAGACCCACTTGCACCCATCAGAGCCTACTCTATTCAATTTCATCTCATTGTTCCAAATCATCTGTTTGCAGTCTTCCAGTGTCAACTTTTCGGAACTTTTTGCAAACTGCAGCTAATGCTTCTTATGACAATATTGCAGTCGGAGCTTCTTCACCTTTTTTTGGGCCCCCATTCCAAACTTAAGTAATGTGCTTGTATGGGCGTCTGTGATCTCACTGTTATGAAGCATACAAGCCACCTCCACCGCCGTGTTTGTTGCGCCAGAGAACTGATAGACCTTGTGATGAGCCGTCTTGTTACTTGATATTTTGCCTGGACGTGCACCTCTTGGCTTTTGAATAGATGGATGGGCTTCATTTCATATTTTTCCAAATGTTCTACTAAACAGGATGTAAAAACTCTTCTGTCAAAGAATGCCTGGGAGATCCAGCCCTAATGCATGAATAGCGTGTAGACTGTTGTGACCTGAAGCCGGAGCGTCACAGGATGCACGATGACTTCAGCACAATGTGGCTCTCACACAGTATTTACATAGCCATATACAGTCCTGTTTACTGCCCTGAACCCCAAGGGCTAATGCTACATTTTACTGTGAGAATTGCAGCTTCCAGCTCTATAAACATTTCCTACTGTCTCTCCTCTTCAAGGGAACCTGTTAGGTGCAATATGCCTTTCAGAACCATGAGCAGTTCTGAGTGCATGTTGCTAATCCCTGCCTAGCAGTGCCAGCCTATTGCAGCATAGATAAAGGGATCTTTAGAAAACGTATTTCTAAACATCCTTTATGATATGCTAATGAGCGCAGGAACTAGTCTCAAAGGCGTTAGTTTCTGCGCTCATTCCTCCCTATTAGCATGTTGCCACGCCCACAGGGGCATTCTAAAATGCTCTTCAATGACCACTGGTAGAGTCATCAACAGCGGTGATGCGCGTACCTGTCCATTGCTACAGCCTCATGCACCACACTCTTCTTATTCCTTCTCCTGTCTGCTAGTTGCCGCCAGATATAAAGTCTAGTTTATCCCGCTTGTCTCTGGGTCTTGCCCTGCTCTGTATATTGATCTATGTGATTTAACCTCTGCCTACTCTCTGACGACTCTCCTGCCTGCCGTTTTTGTACCTCACTGCCATCTCCAGTTTTGACCTTAGCCTGATTTCCTGACTACGCTATTGTCTGCTGATTTTGTCCCTTTTCTGTATGTCCTAGTTTGACTCTGCCTGAAGACTACTCTTCTTGTGATTGCAGCTTTCCATGGGCAGCGATGTCTTGGACCCTGTAGTAATTCCAAATACCTGTATAGGGGTTAAAGGATTTTGGGGTTCTTGGGATTCTGCTTTGGGGGCTGCTAGCCTCTAACCTGTCCGTGACAGCTATCCTGAGACTGTGGTTCCACGCAGACGTTACATATAGGCTGGGACTGCTAGGCAGGGATTAGCAATATGCACCCAGTACTGCTCCTGGTTCTGGGTTCATATTGCACCTGACAGCTATTTGGTACAGGTACCTGACAGGTACCTGACAATTGTAATTGTTTGGGGCCGGTGAGTACCATTTTTTTTTTTTGAGGCGGGGCTGCTTTTTTTGGGGGGATGTCTGTTTTCTTTGATGATGAGTTCTGCTGTATTCTATAACGTTTTTAGCTGCTTGGACACTTCCTTAATGAACCACAACTAGGGCTTATTTTTAGAGTAGGGCTTATATTTTAAGCATACTAAAAAAACAAAACAAAATCCTATTAGGGCTTATTTTCGGGATAGGTCTTATTTTCAGTCTCAGTTTTTCAATCCATCACAAGTTTTAAGTTCATGCTCACCCCATTTTATCTTCAAATAAAGTTTCCGAAACCAACATTCCTTGAAAAACGACGCCACCACAGCTGTCACTTTTACAGTGGAGATGGCAAATGATGGCTAATGGCAAGCAAATAGGACATAGAAATTTTCCTAGGGAGAATTGGGAGTGTGGTGCATAAACATGCCCCTCAGACTGCATCGCTTGGGTTGGAAATTTTTCTGCCCATTTTGCAGAAAATGTTTATCATCGACTGAAAAAAGCCAACACGCTCAACCGGTATTTTCAGCTAAAACATTTCATTAGAAGGATCCTTCGACAATACTGTAAGTTGATCACAAGGTGTACTGTTACTGATGCCCCAACAATCGGCTGTAATCTGGAGACCTGACAGCGAAAGTTCAGTACCTCTGCAGTGCCACCACAGGAAAAGGGGTGAATTACATATGTAAATTTAACTAACATATCTGCAGGTTGTCACGGCTGTCTCTTGGCATTTTAGACTTGTGACAGATTCAGGGCTTGAAAGTCATTGTCGTGCTCACCCCTGTAGTTAAATGTAGTTTCCATTCCTTTGGGGAGGAGAGGGTTAATATTAGTATTCGTTGCCAGCAAGCTTTCTCAGTACCATCCCAGGTGTTTCCAGATTGGACCACTCCCACTTGCTATGTATAACCTTTCTCCCTGTAGAGGGAGCTGGTTATTCACTTTCATTTGCATGTTTGCCCTTAGGAGCTTGTGGAACCCTCTCTGCAAGTTGCAATGTATGCGGTGGTCTTGGTGCTGACTATAGCAGTCTGTTGTAGTTTTTCCCCCCTGTCTCTTTCCTTCCCTTGTGTGTTGTTTTAGTGCAGCGGTGAGGCTAGTGTCCCTTATCTGTCTACTCACTAGCCAGGACTATTGTAGGGTCACTTTGGGCTTCAGGTTTCTGTTTAGCAACAGGTGAGGAACCTGTATAGGGACTGGCTAGGAGTGCAGGGTTCAGTTGTAGGTAAGTGGAGGAAGTGTCCATCTTTCCTCTCAATAGCACTAGGGCTCACCGTTATTAAAGTTCCCCAGTGTACCCCTTGGGTTGTGTTATGTGTAGCGTTGTGCACCATATTTCCCTGTGACAACCGTGACACAGGGTTCACCAAACACACTTTGCAGCCACAGTCTATTTCATTTTCACAGTCATTAAAAAATGTGTCATGCCACACAATAGCCCCTATATACAGTATGAGTCCCCTGCATAGCCTTTCTATATATAGTATGAGCCCCCACTTTGCCCCTCTATATAAAATATGAACCCCCACATAACCCCTTTTTATGCAATGTGAGCTTCCACAAAGCCCCTATATGTACACTGTAAGCCCCTATGTCGCGGGCGGGGAGGACGCCGTCGCTGCTGCGCTCTCGCTAACGCTCGGGTCCGGCGCTGCTGCGGCTGCTGCTGCTGCTCTGTGGCTCGAGCAGTGGGCCGGATCCGGGGACTCGAGCGGCGCTCCTCGCCCGTGAGTGAAAAGGGTGGTTGGTTTGGGGGATTTAGTCTGTGAAGCCACCCACGGGTCGTGGTGAAGATAGGCACCACCGCTGCTGATGACGGGGATCCCGGGAGCGATGGTAAGGAGCAGCTGGGATGTTGTTTTCCCCCTCCGTGGGTAGGGGTTGGTGGTCCCGGGGCCCGGTGATGTTGTGACGGGGAGGCAGGGTCGGTGAGGTGCAGGTTTGCAGGGACAGCGCGGCGCGGTGCCGGATGACATGGGTGTACTGACTCGGCAAGAAAGGTACAAAGTCCTCGGTAAACCAAACGGCTGGATGGACGGGTCCCGCAGCCGGCTGCAAGGCTTCTCACCGGACAGGTGATGGCGGCTGTCTTTCCCTGCACCTTAATGTTCTCTTTCTGACTACTATGGATTCCCAACGGTAGTCCGCTCCCCGGTGTATGGGTACCGGAGAAGCCCGTTTGCCCACAGATGCTGGCCCTTGGGTCTCTCGCCATAGGCGGTAGCTGTATACCCTCACGGTGTGGGCTGTTGCCTTCAATCGGGACTTTTGCTGTTGTGAAACCCCTGGAACCGTTTCACAACAGCAAAAGTCACATTCGGATCTGACTATTGTCGGCGGCTCCAAGCCTGGTCGGGTTCCGATGGCCCTGCATGTGTGTGCTGGCTTCACTTCGCTCCCCGGTCGGTACCGGTGGGCCGTCGCCCGTCCCCGGTCCTACGGTTCCACGTTGCTTCACCACTCCTGCAGACGGCCACAGCTCCGCCCCACCTGGTGTGGACATCAGACACTGGAGGGAGGCAACAAGGATTTTTGTTTGGCTGGTGTCCCTGTCTAATGGGGGTGTGGGGGTGTTTGTGTGTTATCTGTGACGACCTGGCTAGGCCAGGGCGCCACACCTACATAGCCTCCTATATACAGTATGAGCTCCCACAGTCTCCAAAATACAGTATGAGCCCCCACATAGCCTCCTAAATATAGCACGTATGCACATAGCCTCCTACATACAGTATGAGACCCCACATTTCTTCCTAAATACATTATGAGCTTCACATAGCCTCCTATATACAGTATGAGTGCCAAGATACATAATACATAATCATTAGGAAAAGTGTTTTTTCATTGTATTACTGCTGAATATTAACCTTTCCTAAGGAGGTAGGTGGAGGTAGAGGTAGGTGGAAGGTCCTTAAAGATGATTTCAGGGAATTAGGTTGTAAGCTTAAAGCATGGACCTCAAAGGTGGTATTTTCGGAAATACTACCTGTGCCATGAGCCCCACCAGAGAGGCAAAGGGAGATCAGGGAGGTTAACAGGTGGCTCAGGAATTGGTGTAGGAAAGAGGGTTTTGGGTTCCTGGAGAATTGGGCCGACTTTTCAGTTGGCTACAGATTCTATGCTAGGGATGGGCTGCATCTTAATGGGGAGGGTGCAGCTCTGCTGGGGCAGAAAATGGCTAGAAGGTTGGAGGAGTGTTTAAACTAGGAATGGGAGGCGAGGGTATTCACTTTATAGAAGGGGAATGTAGTGCAGATAGTGACCAGGGCACAAGTAATGAAATTGGGTGTGGTACGGGGGGAAGGGTTAGGACAGTTAATACAGTAAGCAGGAATACAGGTACAGAGTCATACGTAACGTGCATGTACACTAATGCCCGAAGCCTCACAAATAAGGTGGAGGAATTAGAATTAATATTGTTGGAAGAAAATTATGATATAGTGGGGATATCAGAGACATGGCTGGATGAGAGCTATGACTGGGCTGTTAATTTACAGGGTTATAGCCTATTCAGGAATGACCGTACAAATAAGCGAGGGGGAGGTGTGTGTCTATATGTAAAATCATCCTTAAAACCCATCCTGCGTGACAACATATGTGAGGGTACTGAGAATGTAGAGTCCCTATGGGTGGAGATAAGGGGGGGAGAATGAATAATAAAATACTGATAGGGGTGTGTTATAAGACGCCGAATATTATGGAAGAGGTAGAGAATCTCCTCATAAAGCAAATTGATAAAGCAGCGAGTCTCGGAGAGGTAATTATTATGGGGGACTTTAACTATCCTGATATAAATTGGGGAACAGAAACTTGCAGTTCCAGCAAAGGAAATAGATTTTTGATAACAATGAAAGATAATTACCTTTCACAAATGGTACAGGACCCCACAAGAGGGGGAGCACTACTAGACCTTGTACTAACCAATAGGCCAGACCGCATATCAAATATACAAGTTGGGGGTTACTTGGGGAATAGTGATCACAAAATAATAAGTTTTCATGTATTCTTTAGTAAGATGTCTAGTAGAGGGGCTACAAGGACACTAAACTTCAGGAAAGCAAATTTTAAACGTTTGAGAGATAATCTTAGTGCAATAAACTGGGATGATGTACTAAGTAATAAAAGTACACAAAGCAAATGGGAGACTTTTATGAGCATCCTGAATAGGGCTTGTGCAGAAAATATACCCTATGGGAACAAACATGCTAGAAATAGGAGGAAACCCCTATGGCTAAATAGAGCTGTAAGGGAAGCAATAAAAGAAAAACAGAAAGCCTTAAAAGAATTAAAGAGGGTAGGTAGTGATGAGGCATTATATAATTATAGAAAATTAAATAAAATATGTAAAAAGCAAATTAAGTTAGCTAAGTTTGAGACAGAGAGACTCATTGCGAGAGAAAGTAAAAATAATCCTAAAATATTCTTTAACTACATAAACAGTAAAAAACTGAAAAGCGATAGTGTTGGCCCCCTTAAAAATAGTCTTGGTGAAATGGTGGAAGGGGATGAGGGTAAAGCCAACCTGCTGAATGACTTTTTTTCTACGGTTTTTATACAAGAAAATGCCATGGCAGATGACATGACCAGTGATGCCATAAATTCACCCTTGAATATTACCTGCTTAACCCAGCAGGAAGTACGCCGCCGCCTCGAAATCACAAAGGTTCACAAATCTCCGGGCCCGGATGGCATACACCCCAGAGTACTACAGGAATTGAGTTCTGTGATAGATAGACCATTATTTTTAATCTTCTCAGATTCCTTAATAACAGGGTCGGTACCGCAGGACTGGCGCATAGCAAATGTGGTGCCAATATTCAAAAAGGGGACAAAAACTGAGCCGGGAAATTATAGGCCGGTAAGTTTAACCTCTACGGTTGGTAAAATCCTTGAGGGTTTCTTGAGAGATGCTATACTGGAGTATCTCAAGAAAAATAACCTTATGACAGAGTATCAACATGGGTTTATGAGGGATCGATCCTGTCAAACTAATTTGATCAGCTTCTATGAAGAGGTAAGTTCAAGCCTGGACCAGGGAAATGCAGTGGATGTTGTGTATATGGACTTTTCAAAAGCTTTTGATACGGTGCCACACAAAAGGTTGGTACATAAAATGAGAATAATGGGGATAGGGGAAAATATGTGTAACTGGGTTAAAAACTGGCCCAGTGATAGGAAACAAAGGGTGGTTATTAATGGTACGTACTCGGACTGGGTCTCAGTTCATAGTGGGGTACCACAGGGGTCAGTATTGGGCCCGCTTCTTTTCAACATATTTATAAATGACCTTGTTGGGGGCATGCGGAGTAGAATTTCAATATTTGCAGATGATACTAAATTCTGCAGGGTAATCAATACAGAGGAGGATAATTTTATATTACAGGGAGATTTATGTAAATTGGAGGATTGGGCTGAGAAGTGGCAATTGAAGTTTAATGTAGATAAATGTAAGGTCATGCACTTGGGTAGAGGAAATAACATTTATGATTATGTACTTAATTGTAGAACACTGGGTAAAACAGACACAGAAAAAGACTTGGGTGTATGGGTGGATGGTAAACTTCACTTTAGTGGACAGTGTCAGGCAACTGCTGCCAGGGCTAATAAAATAATGGGATGTATTAAAAGAGGTATAAGTGTTCATGAAAAAAATATAGTTCTACCTCTGTACAAGTCACTAGTGCGACCGCACTTAGAATACTGTGTACAATTCTGGTCACCGATATATAAGAAGGACATAGCTGAACTGGAGAGGGTGCAGAGAAGAGCGACCAAGATTATTAGAGGAATGGGTGGGCTGCAATACCAAGACAGGTTATTAAACTTGGGGTTATTTAGTTTGGAAAAACGAAGGCTTAGGGGGGATCTAATCACAATGTATAAATATATGAGGGGACAGTACAGAGACCTTTCCAAAGATCTTTTTACACCTAGGCCTGCGACTGGAACACGGGGGCATCCGCTACGTCTTGAGGAAAGAAGGTTTAATCATAATCACAGACGAGGATTCTTTACTGTACGAGCAGTGAGACTATGGAACTCTCTGCCGCATGATGTTGTAATGCGTGATTCACTACTAACATTTAAGCAGAGCCTGGACGCCTTTCTTGAAAAATATAATATTACCAGTTTTGTATATTAGATTTTATGACAGGGTGTTGATCCAGGGAACTAGTCTGATTGCCGGATGTGGAGTCAGGAAGGAAATTTTTTCCCCATTGGAGCTTATTTGACACATTGGGGGTTTTTTTGCCTTCCTCTGGATCAACATGTTAGGCTACGGGTTGAACTAGATGGACTAAAGGCCCCGTCACACATAGAGATAAATCTGTGGCAGATCTATGGTTGCAATGAAATTGTGGACAATCAGTGTCAGGTTTGTGGCTGTATACAAATGGAACAATATGTCCATGATTTCACTGCAACCACAGATCTGCCAAAGATTTATCTCTGTGTGTGACGGGGCATTTAGAGTCTCCCTTCAACCTTAAATACTTAGATACTTAGATACTAAATATGAAGGGGTTAAAATGGAATGTGTCACACTAATTTTATGTTTGGTGCACTCTTGTGTTGTTTAATTGACTAGTGTGGTGCACCTGTTATATCAGTGTGTATATATATATATATATATATATATATTGTGAGGTAGCACGGTCGGCTGCGCAGCAGAAGACACGGGATCCAGGCATTAAGGTTCACAGCACACGGTTTTAATGTCCAAACAAAAGTCCACAACAGTACACATGTGCCTCTCCAGCAGAGAACTCAGGGAGTTCTGTTCACTCCCTCACACCCGGCACACCTGCCCTTGTTCCTGTTTCCATTTAACCCTTCCTTCAGCCTGTAGGGAAACAGTATTAACCCTAGAGTGGATTTACTTTCTATCATGGAGTGAGCACAACCGGGGCGATACATACCGGCTGTCATAGATAACCCCGGTCACAGTCTCACATACCCCCCCCTCAGTTCAAGCGTGCGGGGTTGAACTCCCGCCAACAAACACGGGCCGCGGGACAAGGCATCGGCGTTGCCCTGCAACCCACCGGCCCTATGTTCAACCGTAAACCGGAAGTTCTGCAGAGAAAGGAACCACCGGGTAACCCGGGCATTCCGTTCCTTGGCGGACCTCATCCAGACCAGTGGAGAGTGATCCGTCACCAAGCGAAACTGCCGTCCCAGCAGGTAATAGCGTAGGGACTCCAAGGCCCACTTGATCGCCAGGCACTCCTTCTCCACTACGCTATAATTCCGCTCGGGAGGGGTGAGCTTCCTACTTAAGAAGGTGACGGGGTGTTCCTCCCCCTGAACCACCTGAGACAGCACTGCCCCCAGGCCGACCTCAGAGGCGTCAGTCTGTACTACGAACTCCTTCCGGAAATCAGGGTTGACAAGAACGGGCTGTCCGCACAGGACCCCCTTCAGGGCCCGGAAGGAGTCCTCGGCCTGCGGAGTCCAGTGCACCATGACGGACTTCTTGCCTTTGAGAAGGTCCGTCAAGGGGGCTGATAGTCCCGCAAAATCTTTTACAAACCTCCTGTAGTACCCCACGATACCCAGGAAGGCCCTAACCTGCTTCGTGGTCAGGGGTCTAGGCCACTTCTGGATCGCCTCAACCTTGTTAATTTGGGGCTTAATCACTCCTTGGCCTATCACGTAGCCCAAGTAGCGGGCTTTCGTGAGTCCCAACGCACATTTCTTGGGATTGGCTGTCAATCCGGCTGTTCGAAGCGCGTCCACCACCGCTTGTACCTGTTCCAAGTGGGTCTGCCAATCGGAACTGTAAATAATGATGTCATCAAGGTACGCTGATGCATACGCCTGGTGGGGTTCCAGCACTAAGTCCATCAACCTCTGGAACGTGGCCGGAGCGCCATGTAACCCAAAAGGCAAGACCACATAGTGGAAGAGACCCTCCGGCGTAACAAAAGCGGTTTTCTCCTTGGCGGACTCCGTCAGTGGCACCTGCCAGTACCCCTTGGTCAGGTCGAGCGTGGTAAAATATCGCGCCTGTCCCAGCCTATCAATCAGCTCATCCACCCGGGGCATGGGGTAGAGATCGAACTTGGATATTTCGTTCAATCTCCTAAAGTCATTGCAGAACCTTAAGGAGCCATCGGGTTTTGGTATTAGGACAATGGGACTAGCCCATTCACTCCGGGATTTTTCGATGACCCCCAGGCGTAGCATTGTCTTCACTTCCTCTGATATGGCTTGTCTTCAAGCCTCCGGCACCCGGTATGACTTCAGGCGTACCTTCAGGTGGGGCTCGGTGACAATATCATGTCGTATCAGACTGGTCCTACCAGGCAGCTCGGAGAAGACATCGGGGTTCTGCTGAACCAACCGTCTGGCCTCTCGCCTCTGAGTCTTGGTGAGGGCTTCTCCAATCCTTACTTCCGTTTCGTCCTCTCCGGAGGTTGCTGGAGCCGGATGTGAACGACCCGAAGAGGAGGGAGATGGGGAAAAAACAGCCATCAGGCTTTCCCGTTCCTGCCAAGGTTTTAATAGGTTGACATGGTATATTTGTTCAGGTTTCCGCCTACCGGGCTGCAATGCTTTATAGTTAACCACCCCGACTCTTTCCTTTATCTCGTAGGGGCCTTGCCACTGAGCCAGGAATTTACTCTCCGCCGTGGGGATTAATACCAACACCCGATCCCCGGGTTTAAAGGTCCGCACGGTGGCTTGTCTATTGTAGCGGCCGCTTTGCGCGGCCTGAGCCTCCTGTAAATGCTCCTTCACAATTGGCATGACCGCGCTTATGCGGTTCTGCATACCCAAAATGTGTTCAATCACACTTTTATGGGGGGTGGGCTCTTGCTCCCATGTTTCCTTTGCCAGGTCCAACAATCCCCGGGGATGTCGCCCGTATAACAATTCAAAAGGCGAAAACCCCGTGGATGCCTGTGGCACCTCACGGATGGCAAACATCAAATAGGGAAGCATCATATCCCAGTCTTTCCCGTCTTTTGAAATCACCCTTTTGAGCATGGTTTTCAGGGTTTTATTGAAACGCTCGACTAAACCGTCCGTTTGAGGATGATACACAGACGTACGCAACTGCTTGATCTGGAGTAGCCGGCATAGCTCTTTGGTCACTTTAGACATGAATGGGGTCCCCTGATCCGTAAGGATCTCCTTGGGCAACCCCACCCGGCAGAACACAGCAAACAACTCCCGAGCTATAAGCTTTGCTGCAGTATGTCTGAGAGGTATCGCCTCGGGATACCGGGTGGCATAGTCAACGATCACTAGGATGTGTTGGTGCCCTCGAGCGGACTTTACGAGGGGCCCCACCAGATCCATCCCTATCCGTTCAAAAGGGACTTCTATAATGGGTAACGGTACCAACGGACTGCGAAAATGGGTCAGGGGTGCGGTAAGCTGACACTCCGGGCAGGTTTCGCAGAACCGTTTTACCTCCCCAAAGACTCCGGGCCAATAGAACCTTTGCAATATTCGCTCCTGCGTTTTCTTGACCCCTAGGTGGCCACTCATCAGGTGTTTATGAGCCAAGTCGAGGACCCGCCGGCGATGCGGCTGGGGCACCACCAACTGCTCTACCCCCACGCCCCGTATTTCATCTACCCGGTAGAGTAAATCCTGCTTAAGAGCGAAATGGGGGTACCTTACCTGGGCACCGGGCAGCTGTGCCACCCCGTCAATTACTGTCACCCGACTCCGGGCATGTATTAATGTAGGTGTAATACTACTGTATGTTCTGAGGATTTCGATTGCGTTAGGGCAATGACAACAGAGACGAGTTCTTGGTACAAGATGTTATATAATGTCACCACGGTAGATACACAACGGGAATAAACACAGTAAAACAACACACAAAACGGAGCGAAGGGGATTCCCGGGGCCACGCACCGGACTCCCCCAGGGAGACCACCAGAGCGAACCCCTGTACAGGGACTGTCCGGCAATCAACCCCGGAAGGCCTAAATGTGCGGCAGCCGGTACACAAGGGGCAAGTGGTATAGTCCAGGAGTGTCCGTACGGGATGATTGTCCAGAGTGGTTACGAACCGGGCAGAGTGCTGATCAGAGACGGCAGACGGAGTCCGGGCACAGCTTGAAGAAAACCGGGTATGGTCCAGAGTCGGTCGGTAGAGTTTCAGGAGAATCCAAGGCAATCAGGAAGTAGAAACAGCAAAGCAGGAGCACACAGCAAGCAGTATACTCAGGCACTGGACTGGGCTGAGAGGCGGCCTTTTAAGCAGCTGGACAGGAAGTAGGGCAACAGAACCTTAAACTCCATGTTAACTGAGGGCAAGCTCATTCAAAAGAGAACTGGAAAACCTGGAAACCTGACAGTAGGGTCCTGGAGTTGGGCAGTCCCAAACGTATCCGGGGACGCCTCCAACTCCGGGATGGGTTCGACCGTCTCAGCCTCTCCTGCCAATACCTCTAGGGGCGACCTATCGGGTTCACATTCTGTCCCTATCATGGGGACCCCTACGGCAGGTGTCCCGGATTCAGGATTGTAGGGCTCAGGTCCCGGACTGACCAATATCTGAGGAGACTTAGGGGGTCCCTTCCATAAAGTCCTAAAATAGGGCAGATCCCTTCCTAGGATCACGTCATAGGGAAGAGTGTTAAGAAGTCCCACCTCATGTTGCACCTGACCGCAAGGTGCTGTGATGGTGACAATCCCTGTGGGATAGTCTCGGCGGTCCCCATGTATGCAAACCACCCCCACGGTACGTCCTGTGGCCTTTACTTTAGCCCTCAAGGTGGATCGCACAAGGGTCACTAAGCTTCCGGAATCCAACAATCCTGTAACCGGACATCCATTCACCTGTATTTGGCACAAGTGGGGCTCCGTCTCTGGGGAGCCAAGGTCAGCGGTACACACCACCTGAGCATACATTGAACCCCGCCGGGTAACCCCACAATCCATGGGCTCCGTGGTGAGTGGACACTGGGCTTCCATATGTCCCACCCGCTGGCATCGCCAACATCTAATGGGGACAGAAACCCCCTTGACGGGTTGTCGTTTAGGGTACAGAACCTTCCGGACCTCAGGAATGGCGGCCGCGGCCTCAGACGGGACGGTAGGGGACTCCTGCACCGTTGTCAGCGGTGGGTCCTTGGCCCTAGGCTTGGAGGGGCCGGACCGACGGGCGGTACGCAAAGTCTCAGTGTCCCGTATCAAGTCCTGCGTAGCCACATGCCGCTCTACCAGGGACACTAATTGGTCGAGGGTACTCGGGTCACCCTGTCCTACCCACCGTTGAACGGTGACGGGTAAAGTGCGCACAAAACGATCCACTACTACCCTTTCCACCATTTGCGCTGGGCTCAGGGTGTCAGGCTGCAACCACTTTTTTACAAGATGCAACAAGTCATAGGCCTGGGAGCGTACGGGTTTGGCTTCCTCATAGAACCACTGATTTACCCGCTGAGCCCGTACATAGGTATTCACCCCCAACCGAGCCAGTATTTCGGCTTTCAGGGTCACATAGTCAATGGCGTCCTCGGTACAGAGGTCCAGGTACGCTTTTTGGGGTTCCCCCGTCAGATAGGGCGACAATACCTCAGCCCACTGGGGGGTCGGCAGCTTTTCCCGCTCGGCCACCCGCTCAAACACCGCCAGGAACGCTTCCACATCATCCCCCGGGGTCATCTTTTGCAACGCTTGTCTCACCGCTTTCCGTACGCTGCCGTCGTCACCCGGTCCCGGGGTTGTTGCTGCCGGTCCGGCACAGATCGACTTGGCCAGGAGAACCATCTGTTCTTGATGTCTTTGTTCCTGCAATTGCAAGGCTTGCTGCTGACGTGCATTGGCCTGAACCAGCTGTTCTTGGTGCCTTTTGTCCTGCCCTTGCAAGGATTGCTGCTGACGTTCCAACGCCCGGAGCAGGTGTGCATTGGTCTCTTGCTGCTGTGCATTAGCCTGAGCCAGCTGCTGTAGTATGTCCTCCATGGCGTCACCGGGTTTGGGCTGTAGTATAGCCGCTCGAATCCAGGACATGTGCTACTGGGTCACCAGGGATGGATGCTACACCTCACCGGCTGGCATGCCCGCATTCTCCACCATATGTGAGGTAGCACGGTCGGCTGCGCAGCAGAAGACACGGGATCCAGGCATTAAGGTTCACAGCACACGGTTTTAATGTCCAAACAAAAGTCCACAACAATATACATGTGCCTCTCCAGCAGATAACTCAGGGAGTTCTGTTCACTCCCTCACACCCGGCACACCTGCCCTTGTTCCTGTTTCCATTTAACCCTTCCTTCAGCCTGTAGGGAAACAGCATTAACCCTAGAGTGGATTTACTTTCTATCATGGAGTGAGCACAACCGGGGCGATACATACCGGCCGTCATAGATAACCCCGGTCACAGTCTCACAATATATATATATATATATATATATATATATATATATATATATAGTCTTTGTATATTCGCCGACATCATGATTAAGAGTGCTGTGTTACTTGAAGCACTGAAACACGTCGCTGACGTCGGTCATGATATCATCTTGACTGCAATGTGCCATTATACTTGTGCCAAAGAAAAAAAAAGAAAGAATGTTGAAGCTGGACTTCATTTCTTCTGTGGATTTTGCTTCAGGCATAGCAGTACCTTGTCCGTTGCTCCAGAGGGTGTTTGAGACTGATGAACACAATGAGCTGAATCTCTTTGTCTCTTGTAATGCAGTATGAGCCCCAGATAGCCTCCTATATACATTATGAGTCCCACATAGCCTCCTGTATACATTATGAGTCCCACATAGCCTCCTATATACATTATGAGTCCCACATAGCCTCCTATATACATTATGAGTCCCACATGGCCTCCTATATACATTATGAGTCACACATAGCCTCCTATATACATTATGAGTCCCACATAGCCTCCTATATACATTATGAGTCCCACATGGCCTCCTATATACATTATGAGTCCCACATAGCCTCCTATATACATTATGAGTCCCACATAGCCTCCTATATACATTATGAGTCCCACATAGCCTCCTATATACATTATGAGTCCCACATGGCCTCCTATATACATTATGAGTCCCACATAGCCTCCTATATACATTATGAGTCCCACATAGCCTCCTATATACATTATGAGTCCCACATAGCCTCCTATATACATTATGAGTCCCACATAGCCTCCTATATACATTATGAGTCACACATAGCCTCCTATATACATTATGAGTCACACGTAACCTCCTATATATAGTATTAACCCCCACATACCCTCCTATATATATTATGAGCCCCCACAAAGCCTCCTAAATACAGCATGAGCCTTCACATAGCCTCTTGTAATGCAGTATGAGCCCCACATAGCCTCCTATATACATTATGAGACACATACAGTATGAGCCCTCACATAGCCTTTTTATAAATATATATATATATATATATATATATATATATATATATACATATATGTATATGTATATATATATATATATATATATATATATATAAATATATAGCTCTGAATCATGCTGCATACAAGCCATTCAAGGTTATCCTGGAAAAACAGTTGCTTCCTTCTGCTCAAGCAATGTTCCCCAACTCTGAGGACTGGTTTTTCCAGCAGGACAATGCGCCATGTCACACAGCTAGGTCAATCAATGTGTGAATGAAGGACCAACACATCAAAACCCTGTCATGGCCAGCCCAATCTCCAGACCTGAACCTCATTGAAAATCTCTGGAATGTAATCAAGAGGAAGATGGATAGTCACAAGCCATCAAACTAAGAACTGCTTACATTTTTACACCAGGAGTTGTATAAAGTCACCCAAACACAGTGTGAACGACTGGTGGAAAGCAGCCAAGACGCATGAAAGCTGTGATTAAAAATCATGGTTATTCCACAAAATATTGATGTCTGAACTCTTCCTGAGGTAAAACATTATTAGTATTGTTGTTTCTAAATGATTATGAACTTGTTTTCTTTGCATTATTTGAGGTCTGAAAGCAATGCATTGTTTTGTTATTTTGACCATTTCTCATTTTCAGAAAATAAATACAAAATTGATTGCTTGGAAATTCGGAGACGTTGTCAGTAGTTTATAGAATAAAAGAACAATTTAATTTTACTCAAAAATATTCCTGTAAAGAGAAAAATCATAAAATCTGAAAATTTGGAAGTGGTCTTAATTTTTGCCAGAGCTGTATATTATGAGCCCCCACGTAGCCTCTTAAATACAGCATGAGCCCTCACAAAGTTTCCAAATTATGCTGAGTCCTTCATAGCCTCTTATATACATTATGAGCCACATATTGCCTCCTATATACATTATGAGCCCCTCATAGCCTCCTATATACAGTATTAACCCCCACACAACCTCCAATACACAGTATGAGCCCCGGCATAGCCTCGTATATGCAACATGAACGCCCACAAAACCTCCTATATACTTTGAGGCCAACTTAGCATTCTACTGTATATACATTATAAGTCCCACTTAGCTTCATATATACAGAATGAGCCCCCATGGCCTCCTATATAAATGATGAGCCCCACATAGCCTCCTAGATATGTAGCGCCCCTGAATACATCAGGGTGCTACAGGGAACTGCATCCTGTCCCCCAGGGAGTAGTGACAGGGGGCACGGTACTGCCACGGAGGGCAGACCGGCAGCCTTGTGTTACAACCGGGCAGGGGCCAGGGCACGACGGGGTACGTGGACCCTAGGTTGGGAAGTAGCTTCACGCAGCCCAGTAATTCACCCGACGGGAACGGAATCTTCACGAACCGCTCTCCACCCGCTCCAAAATCGAGGTACTAGCGCAACGGAGGGATAGCACTTCCCAAAACTGTCCAGAAAATCCCAAGCGTGAACCCTGAGAGCAAGCTCACCCTGCTAGCCACGCAGGTGAGCGGGACCCAAGTATTTCTAGGCGAAGGGGATCCACCAAGTGTAAACACGGTGCCAAGGGACAAGGCTTCAGACCAACCAGCAACGCCAAAAGGGCATGGACCCAACGTGTTCGGATTAAGGCTGCAGGACGTTCAAGACTTTGGTTTACCTGGTGTCAGTGTCAGCATCTCTGGACTGTGTGAGTATGTGGTGCCCCTTTGCTCCAGCACCGAGCCCCGGGACAACCTTCCCCTGCCCACGGAGGGGTTAACATCTACAGCTGCCATTCCATCGCTCCCGGGCGCTCCCTTTTCCCCTAAATGCAGCAGCGGTGGTATCCCAATTTTTACCACAAACCGTGGGTGGCGTCACGAACATTATCCAAATCCACCCTTTCTACCCCCCTTTTTATTTTTGAGAGGCTGCGCGACCCCGCCTCGGGTCCGGAGACCCCTCGAGCCACTGCGGATCCGGAACTGAGCAGCCCGTCGGCTGTCGCGGGTGTGAAGCCCCACAGGTGTAGTGTCGGTGCATTACCTTCAGGGACTCCACTCAGCTGGATCTTGTCACAGGTAGGAGATCTTCTTCTTGTCGTGACGCCACTCTCAGTATTGCGGCCAGTAGGGACCGCCACTGCAGGTTGAGGGTCGCCTGGGGCTGATGGTATGTGCAGTTAGTTGGAATAGCCTCCTGAGAGTGAGGCAAGCCCCAGGGCCCTGTGTAGATGCGTAGAACTACAAGGCGCAGAATGACTCAACACAGGCAGGATGTCTTTCAGGGTTTTTACTCACAGTTGATGGCAGGGTGAGTAACCCGGGCGTAGCTGGGATGAACCAGGCGGGAACCAGGTGTCCTTCAGGCTGACTTGTGAGGGTGACTACTAACTCGCCTTCCTTAGCCCTTGGTGGTTTGGGGTGACCCCGACTTTGAGTCCCTATGGGGGTCACCCAGGGAAGTTGCTGAAGCCTCACTCCCCTTCAGTTGCCGTTTGCTTGTCGCCTGGACCAGATCACTCCAGCTGCTTGCCTCCTGTGACCTATGGGCCCTAACTGTGGCTACGTGGCTGCGGCTTTTGTGGTGTTGTGGCGTGGGCTTTGAGAGCCCCACACCGGCAGGTTTAGCAAAAGAAAGCTGGATCTATCTCCGCTTCGGGATCTGCCGCCCGTTTGGGCCTGGTACTCTCTAGCAGTCTCCTTACTTCCCACTCCGTTGCTCTCTCTCTAGCTGAAGATGGATTTCGGGTAGCACTCCTAGTTGACCGTTCTCCCCCGTCGGTAGCCACTGCGCGGACGCTGTCAGACTACAGCAGCCCAGGGGAAGGGGTCAGCTCTCCTCGGAGCTCCCTGGACTCTGCTCTGAACCGGCTCACATCTGGGACCTTCACTGCTGCTCCTGTCTGAGCTTCACTTTCCTGCTCCTCACTCCTCCACACTCTGCTGCAGACTCTAGACTGTTTACTCCTCCTTCTCTTTTCCCTTTTTGTGCCTGCCTACGCCACCTAGCAACCAGACTCTCTTACCACACCCCTTGAGAGGAGATGGAGGCTTTTGGCCCCCTCCACTATTCCAGTGAAGGTGAAGGCTTTTCCCCCTCCTGGGATCCCCAGGGGTCCTCTCATGGGTACATGTGTGAGACCTGATCACTATGCGCCTGTGTTCCACACCCCGGTCAGCCTTCTGGATTACCTGTATTGTACTGTTCCCAGCATGGGTGCAGTACTCAGTGGTGCCTGACCAGGTCAGGGGCGCCACATTCCCCCTTAGTTATCACCAGCACGTCCTCGGGCTGCAAGACAACATTTTAAAATGCATAAAACATTAAAACATGTAAAACATTTTAAGAGCACCAGGTACCATACATCACCACCCTCCACCCACAAGTCCGTTAACCCACCCAAAACCCTCTCACGTTGGCCGCGACTTCAGCCACTTCTGGCAGGATGTAGAGGCGGCTTTCATGGGCTGGTGGTTTCAGGGTATACCTGGCCTGGTGGATCCGCGCCTTCAGCCGCTTCTGGCAGGATGCAGAGGCGGCCTCCACAGTTGGTGCTGACCAGGTACCCTCTTTGTGGTGGAGAGCCAGGCCCCATAAACAGGCATGCTCTCTGGTCGCAGGCGAGCCAAGGCCCTATATACGGACGGGCTCCTCCTGGTTGCAGACGAGCCAAGCCCCTAAACAGGCTGACTCTGGTGGTGGTGGCGCCCTTTTGGTGTAACTATTTACACTGCGAGAGTTTGTGGCTATAGCCAGTTCATAGCCTTAAGGTTTATTTCTCACATCAGTTTATGTGGGCACATACTTGAACTTGTAAAACGTTGCAAAACAAACTTTCCAAACTGGTAACTTGCTTACTTTACTTGAACTTATGCAGACTCCTCTTCACCAGGGCTTGGGCCTGTAGGGCTGCGGCACCTGTTGGTTTCTTGACCTTTTTCCTCATCTGTAGTTGTCTCTTCAGTAGGTCCTTTGTCTTTTCTTTCTTTATTACTGTCTTTCCTTTCTTCTTCTTTGGGACATGGTACTACATCTAGCGCGTACCAGCCTCTTTCGCCTTGATGCAGGGTAAACTGTACGGAGTCTCCCATCTTTAAGTTTCTGCCAGGGTGTCCTCTGGGCAGATTAGCTCTGACGTCTCTCCTATTGACAAAAATACCTTCTTTTATACCAGGTGCTACGATGAACCCATATCCTGACTTCAGGCTGAAGTCCTCCACTACTCCTCTGCAAAGGGGTCCTCTGGCCTGGGCTTTGGCTCTTCTCAGGAACCTTTTTTCTTGTAGGTCTCTGGCCGTGATGTCATCTCTCTGCTCTGGGGATGGCGGTGCAGGGGAAAACTGAGTTCTGCTGCGGCGCTGTATCTTGCGGGTTGGATTCTGCGAGGTGCAGCTTACAAGCTCCCAGGTGAGGCTTTGGGGCAGGTCTTCTTCGTCAGCAGGAGGTGTCAGGTCTTCCTCGTCCCAACGGGAATATGGCAGCATCTCCGGCTCTGGGACTAGCACTGCTGCTGGCTCCGGGGGCAACTCCTCAGCTTCTTGCCCTCCTCTCCCCCTTAGTTCTTCGCTGCACTCTGGTCGTGGCAGCGCTGGGGATGAGTGTTCCTCAGCTGGCCCAGGCGGTGGACTCTTCAGCGTGGTTGCTGCAGGGGTTGCCTTAGGGGTGTTCGGAGGGAGCATGTATCGGTCCACCATCTCCTGTGGGAACTTAGCCTCCAGGTCAGCCTTCAGCTGCCAGTATGCGGAGTCTTCACCTATCAGGGATTTCCTAGTAGGGACTTCCTTAGGCTGGGGAGCGGTGTCTGCTCTGGCCTTGCAGGCCGGGGTAAATGGTGATGCAATCTCTTGGCGGGCCGCGCCCTGTATGGCGGCGGCCTGGTCTTGGCGGGCCGCGCCCTGTATGGCGGCGGCCTGGTCTTGGCGGGCCGCGCCCTGTATGGCGGCGGCCTGGATCTGCGTCGCTGTTGCGGCCAGTTCTTGGCGGGCCGGACTGGGCGTTGCTGCAGGGACCGGGTCTTGGTGGGCCGAGCAGGGCATCGCTGCGGCGGCCGGGGCTTGGCGGGCCGAGCAGGGCATCGCTGCGGCGGCCGGGGCTTGGCGGGCCGAGCAGGGCATCGCTGCGGCGGCCGGGACTTGGCGGGCCGAGCAGGGCATCGCTGCGGCGGCCGGGGCTTGGCGGGCCGCACCTGGCATGGCTGCGGCCTGGCTCAGCGTCGCCGCGCCGGGCGCCTCTTCTGGGACCGCGGTCGTAGCAGCAGGGGTTGGAGCACTTGCGCTGGCCGGGGCAACTCTGGACTCACCCATCAGTGGCACCATCGGGATCTGAGTCGTCGCCGCTCGATCTGGCAGGCGTCGCGCGGCTCCCTCCTCGTAGGTCCGAACCGCCGCAGCCATCTCCAGAAGCTCCGTGCGTCCCTCACTGAGCTGTCGCATAATCCTGGCCTCCAGCTGATCGCAGAAGATAGCAAGCTCCCGGCACCACCAGGCAGCAGAGCCTGGTTCTGGGTATCCACGTCCGGACTCCATCTCTTCTCTCTGCAGCAGCAGGCTTGTGGCTCCCTTTCCTTCACGCCGTCTCTGGACGCTTCCGCTCTCTTCACAAGCGAGGTCAGAACTCTGCAGGGGATCTCTGGGTAGCCACGCCTCTTCGTGGGCGGTAACTTCTTCCAGCGCGGGCTGCTGTTGTTTTTCAGCGCGCTTTCCATGGTGGCAATATGGCGGCGCTTCCAATTTTTCAAGCGGACCGCCCAGGCACATGGTCACCTGTCTGAACAGGTCTAGTCCTTATCCTGTTCGTGACGCCAGATGTGAAGCCCCACAGGTGTAGTGTCGGTGCATTACCTTCAGGGACTCCACTCAGCTGGATCTTGTCACAGGTAGGAGATCTTCTTCTTGTCGTGACGCCACTCTCAGTATTGCGGCCAGTAGGGACCGCCACTGCAGGTTGAGGGTCGCCTGGGGCTGATGGTATGTGCAGTTAGTTGGAATAGCCTCCTGAGAGTGAGGCAAGCCCCAGGGCCCTGTGTAGATGCGTAGAACTACAAGGCGCAGAATGACTCAACACAGGCAGGATGTCTTTCAGGGTTTTTACTCACAGTTGATGGCAGGGTGAGTAACCCGGGCGTAGCTGGGATGAACCAGGCGGGAACCAGGTGTCCTTCAGGCTGACTTGTGAGGGTGACTACTAACTCGCCTTCCTTAGCCCTTGGTGGTTTGGGGTGACCCCGACTTTGAGTCCCTATGGGGGTCACCCAGGGAAGTTGCTGAAGCCTCACTCCCCTTCAGTTGCCGTTTGCTTGTCGCCTGGACCAGATCACTCCAGCTGCTTGCCTCCTGTGACCTATGGGCCCTAACTGTGGCTACGTGGCTGCGGCTTTTGTGGTGTTGTGGCGTGGGCTTTGAGAGCCCCACACCGGCAGGTTTAGCAAAAGAAAGCTGGATCTATCTCCGCTTCGGGATCTGCCGCCCGTTTGGGCCTGGTACTCTCTAGCAGTCTCCTTACTTCCCACTCCGTTGCTCTCTCTCTAGCTGAAGATGGATTTCGGGTAGCACTCCTAGTTGACCGTTCTCCCCCGTCGGTAGCCACTGCGCGGACGCTGTCAGACTACAGCAGCCCAGGGGAAGGGGGTCAGCTCTCCTCGGAGCTCCCTGGACTCTGCTCTGAACCGGCTCACATCTGGGACCTTCACTGCTGCTCCTGTCTGAGCTTCACTTTCCTGCTACTCACTCCTCCACACTCTGCTGCAGACTCTAGACTGTTTACTCCTCCTTCTCTTTTCCCTTTTTGTGCCTGCCTACGCCACCTAGCAACCAGACTCTCTTACCACACCCCTTGAGAGGAGATGGAGGCTTTTGGCCCCCTCCACTATTCCAGTGAAGGTGAAGGCTTTTCCCCCTCCTGGGATCCCCAGGGGTCCTCTCATGGGTACATGTGTGAGACCTGATCACTATGCGCCTGTGTTCCACACCCCGGTCAGCCTTCTGGATTACCTGTATTGTACTGTTCCCAGCATGGGTGCAGTACTCAGTGGTGCCTGACCAGGTCAGGGGCGCCACACGGGGGTGGTACACTCCCCTTACCACAACCTGCAGGTGGCGTGACAAACATTTATCCCCTGTAAATACCCCTTTACATTTGAGTGGCCCCAAGCCCTTGGGTCCGGAGACCCTCGAGCCACAGCAACCCCGGATCCAAGCAGTTTGACTGCTGCAGGGGCGGCACAGATACTCCTTGTGGATGCAAATAGCGGTGACATCAAGCGGCTAGCAGCAGTACCAGTGGACAGGCGGCAATGGAGGGCAGAGTGGGTCCCATGGTCACCTGTTTTCAACACTTTGGCTGTCTCAGTCTAAAAAGCAAGACTTGAACAGCCAGAGGGCTGGATGTGGCCACGGGTCACACTTTGCCCAGCCCTGGATTAAGTTCTTGAGATCAGGAATATTTCTATACAGCATCTCATTGCTCTGAGTGGGGTCAAAAGTGGTCAGGGGGATTCCTTTTATGATGTTACATCTTGTTCTAATAGAACAAACCCTTAAATATGTCAGCTTTTTTATATTGATCCCTCTGTATAACACCACACACAAGAACATCTGAAAATCTCTTTAAATCAAGTTTATTAGAAGAGAAAGTTAATAACCAATTCTACTCTGTTCGGTAGCAAAACAACAGATCTGTTCACAATCCTATGCCTGTTATCTTTTACAGCCCTGCACAAAGACGGATATTGTGGTTTACATGCGCAGTAATTACAGTCTATGCACACAATAAGGCACAGAAGTAGTTGTCTTAAAGGAAGTAGACACTTTTTTATGAATACATTAATACATATAATGTGAACATTATATTGAGTTTTGACTTATTTATGATATTGCCTGTTGTTGCACCCCACACCCCCCAAAAAAGGGCTCTGTCTACTAGTCATGTGTTTTGTCTATTCGTAGGAACATCGTACAGTGCGGCATAACTAACTCTCAAGTTCATGGTTCTGTGTGAAAGTTCTTTGTACAGAATCACCTACTAGGTAGAAGCAACAGATCTACGGTAAAACAGAGACTTGACTGTAAATGCACTGCTTCTCCTGCGCATGCGCCGAGTACAAAGGTTGGCACATGCCCAAAAGCTGAATGTCTGCGCATGACTAAAAGGATGAAGAATTTGTAACATGTGGAGTAGAAACTAAAGAGCAGGAGAACATAGAGTCATGGACGTGTTGTCAAGTGAACCCCCCTAAATTATGATGTTGCAAGTTTTTCATGACTAGTAGAGAGCACTGTTTACCGATAGCTGGGGGTTGGGGGGGAGGGGAGTACAGCAAGAAGGGAAATCAGTAATTTAGCATAATTAAAAATAATATTATATTATTAATATCTAGAACTTAAAGGGTAATTTGGGACTATGTATATTTTCCCCATATGACTAAGAACTCGCAGGCAGGTAGTTGCTAACTACCGGCTTGTTATGACCGGTGCCGACAGACCTCTCCAGCTGGCAATTGTCTGCTTTTGGTGATGTCACATTAAAAAAGCAGCATCTGACATCATGCTGATTGACAACCTCCTCACCACAGTAAGATAGTGGGGAGCCAGCTGTCAATCAGCATGATGTCAGCTATGACGCTCCATCGATAGGGCAACATGGAAGGGGAAGAGCTACCTCTGTTGATATAAGGTGAAATGAACCAGCAGAATCGCCGGCTGGAGTGGTTTGTGACCGCTCTGAGCCGATGCCATGTAGAATAGGCAGATAGTCACCAACTACCTGCTTGTATGTTCTTAGCCCCATAGGGAAAAATAATCAAAGTCCTACATAATCACTTTAAATATAGTTATAACAAATTGACCAACCACCTTAAAAGAACACGGAACCTAATGTTATAAAACCTCATCTTATAAAAGCAACTGGAAATAGCTTTCACACACGTATAGAAACATTTTGGAAGGTCATCAGAATGGAACATGTGAGATAAAGCAAATATCACGAGGGGCTGAGATCTTACTGAACGTCCTGGCAATAAGCCATCCCTAAAGTGGCCAGTAACAGGAACTGATAGGCTTTATTCAGCCAGAATATGGAGAGAATATAGACTTTACATGAACAAATGTGAACACCAGGGCATCAGTGCATTGTCCATAGACTTTGAGAGCTCTGCCGTCACAATAAAGTCATACATACAAATGAAGAAGCAAAATATAGAAAAAAAACGTACACAAAAAAAAAATCTACAGGACCATAACATGTTCTTATTATGCTCCTCAGTGCTGTAGGCAAAGACTCCACCCCATGGCAGGTGTACATAGGGTTTTGAGGGTCATCTGAGATCTTCATCCTTACATTCGTTGGGCAGTAATGAGGTGAGAGCACAGTGAAAGTAGAAGTCATGGAAGAAGAATATTCTGCAGATCTTTATGGGTGTTATCAGATATGGCTTCCATCTGTTTTATCCTGGTCTCTATGTTATTCCATGTTTTGAGAAGTTGAAGAGTCAACCATTCTTCTCATCTGGTTCAGTTTCCATCCGTTCTGCTGACGATGGCGCTTCATCCCCACCCCCACTGAACTGAGCAGCAATAACAATAATCACAATAATTATAAGCAAAAGGACTATCCCTCCAAAAATAAGGTACCAGCGCCATTTCTCCCAGTACGTTTTACGTTCCACAGTTTGGGCTGTCTTCTGGAAGTTCATGGCCTGTAGGTGGAAACATGGAGTTAAGGTAATGTTTCACTATATTCTCTACATATAGAAGAGCTCAGTAGTCATGCTTATCAGTGAAAATAATGCTTTGGTTTCTTGAGTTCAAAGGTTGCAAGGTAACAAATCTCAGATTATGGCTGCAGGTTTACCACAACAAACTTATTAGGTTAGAAACAGAATATCCATGATGAGAGCGATGATACCAGGAGACTTCTCTTGTATGCTCAGTTTACACTTCATCATAGATTTAAAGAGAGATTGAGCTTAGGCGACTCACCCAACGCTAAAATCTAGAGACTCCACCAAAAGGAAGAGACGCCATCTACAGGTGGCTATTTCAGAGTTATTGCTTTCTGTAGGTAGGTCCCTCTTTCCTTTCGAGTAGTCTTTGATTTGGTGGATCTTACATAGATATTACTCAAGAAGGGACCAGAACATATCCAAATAACAAAATGAATAGTGTTGTTAATTCTCCAAAAGCTGCACAGTGAGCTGAAAAAACTATACCATGAAAGGGGTTGTCCCGTATAGAACGGCAAGTTTAAGGTCACTGTATGTGACTGCAGACTTGTGAATCCTCATATCACGCCCACTGCCACACTGTATCTCCGATGTCAGCACCAGGAATGGTCAAGTAATCACAAGTATGCGATAAGCAGAAGACTAGACTAATTCTGGCCTCGCACAATACACTTTTATTTAGAGCCCCGGAAACAGTTTAGTGTATTGTGGCCGGGTAGATGCAACCTGAAAACTTGACGTCACATAACCGCCGTTCCTGGCACTGACACCGAATAATCCTTACAGTGCGCAGTACATGTCATGTGAGGATTCACACATCTGCAGTCACATAGAGTGACTGTAAACTTATTTTGGTTTTTAGACCGGACAACTCCTTTTATTTTGCTATTTTTAGGTGTGATGTGGTCTCTTGATGAATTAAAGGGGTCCTGTTACCATGTTTTTCCCTTATAAGCTGAAGTCAACACCAGTGAGCCCTTATATACAGCATCCAGTATACTGTGTATAAGAGCACAGGCTGCTCTGTATAACCTAAAAAAGACCTTCATAATACTCACCTAGGGTGTGGACCAGTCTGATGGGTGTCACTGCTCTCGGTCTGGCGCCTCCTCCATCTGGCGCCGGCCCCAGTCTCCATGATTCACTGGGCTGTGGGCGGAGTTTCCCCGCTGGTCACAGCCCAGCGTAACAGCGCAGCACCTCCCTGCTCCCTCCTCCTTCACTGCAGAGCACAGCAAGCAGGAGACACGCTGGGCTGTGACGAGCAGTGAATTGCCGCCTACACCCCAGTGACTCACGGAGAATGGGGCTGGCCACGGTGATGTCAGGTGAACAGGAAGTTGATGTGACATCACCGGATCCCCAAGGTCACAGAGCCCGAGGGTCAGGCAATGGGGAAGAGTAGGCTGCAATAGCACCACCCATAGGCACTATTGGCAACACAAGGTATTTGTTAGAAACCTTGTTTCTCAACATAATATCGTTGTGGCCAATAATAACTATGGGTGAACCCCTTCTTTAAACACTATGAAACTAAGATGGCAACGTCTCCTCATTTGAAAAACCATGTGACACTATAGGTGACAACCTTTAGACTATCTTTTGGTGTTTGTCTTCTGCTCAATAGTGTGGATCTGTTGACAAATGAAATGTGTCTAGACGGCGTGAGGCAATTTTACGAACACTGACCACATACCATGTTCTTGAGCTCATCTGCGCGAACTTCTAGATTGTCAAGCTTTCCTTCTCTCTCAAATATTTTGTCCACGTTGTCTTTCATTAATACCTTCACCTCGTCAGCATTCCGCTGACATTCCTCCAGCTTCTGGGAAGTCTGCAATTAAGGGAGAAAAACAAGATATGAATAATCAAATTACTATTTTTATTTTTTTTTTACATATTTACTACAGTGTATTTCACCTTTCATCTCAGTCAATTAAACCACCTGTAATCTTTATTCAGGCAATAACCTACATTTATCACACTCATTACACCATTAATAATTTCCACCACTTCATATGCGCTGTACCAGCCCTTACACTCTTTCTATTCTGCAGAACTTCACTTCTAATGAACCAGCCCTTATATTCTCCAGGACTTATCTCAGGCTACACTAGTCCTTATATCGTCTCTACTTTCCAGGATTTCTTTTGTACCCCACCAGCCCTTATGTTCTTTTTATTTTAAGGACTCCTTTTACGCTGCACCAGCCCTTACATTTTTTCTAGTTTCTATGACATCATTTGTGCTGCACCAGTCCTTACACACTTACCAGCACTTTTTTGATGTTGCACAATCCTGTACATCTTTTCCACTCTCCAGGACGTCTCTTCTACCACACCAGCCCTTATGTTCTTTTTATTTTAAGGACTCCTCTTGTGCTGTACTAGTAGCCCTTACACTTTTTCTAGTTTCTAGGACTTCATTTGTGCTGCACCAGCCCTTACACTGTTTCTAGGACTTCATTTGTGCTGCACCAGCCCTTACACTGTTTCCAGTTTGTAGGACATCATTTGTGCTGCACCAGCCTTTACACTGTTTCCAGTTTCTAGGACTTCATTTGTGCTGCACCAGCCCTTACACTGTTTCTAGGACATCATTTGTGCTGCACCAGCCCTTAGACTGTTTCTAGTTTCTAGGACTTCATTTGTGCTGTACCAGCCCTTACACTGTTTCTAATTTGTAGGACAACATTTGTGCTGCACTAGCCCTTACACTGTTTCTAGTTTCTAGGAATTCATTTGTGCTGCAGTTTACACACTTACCAGCACTTCCTTTGTACTGCACAATCCCTTATAACCTTTCTACTCTCCAGGAAGTCTCTTCTACCGCACCAGCCCTTATGTCTGTTATATTTTAAGGACCTCCCTTGTGCTGCACCAGCCCTTACACTTTTTCTACTTTCCAGGACTTCAATTGTGTTGCAACAATCCTTATGCACTTACTATTTTCCAGAAATTCTCTTGTGCTGCACCATCCGTTATATCCTTTTTACTCCCCAGGACTTCTCTTGTGCTTTACAGCCCCATGGAACTTTTTCCCTTGGATCAGTAGACTATTACTTACCATTCTGTGTACAAAAAAAATTGTTTAAAAGAACAGAGAGTCCTCAGTGGTTGATACCTTTTAATGGCTAACTGAAAAGATGGTAATAATTGCAAGCTTTCGAGACTACTCAGGTCTCTTCATCAGGCATGGTATAACACAAAATCTGAAGAGTCACGTATTTATACACAACAGGACTTAGAATAGTGCAGTAAAAAAAAAAAAAAAAAAAAAAGAACAAGTTATATGAAACAGAACTATCTCTATGGCAGGGGGACAAGCTGTTCTAGCCATAAATACTGATGCAGTTCAGTGTGAAAGTTTTATTGTCCTTTGATAAGGGTCTGGTCCAGGGCTGTGACATGCTCGGATGGTCAGAGGAGCACATCTTTTAACTGATGTAAAAAGACATGAATCCATGAGACACATTCATTCCTTCTCTGAATGTGTCAAAGGTCATCATAAGGAAAAAAGGATGGATCTACCTGTGGCCAAACATTTTTGTAACCCAGACCACAGCATCATGGACATGAAATTGCTGGTATTGAAAGGAAACTTCAAGTCCCAGAGAGACAGGAGACTATGGGAGTACAAACTTATGATGACCTTTGACACATTCAGAGAAGGAATGAATGTGTCTCATGGATTCATGTCTTTTTACATCAGTTAAAAGATGTGCTCCTCTGACCATCCGAGCATGTCACAGCCCTGGACCAGACCCTTATCAAAGGACAATAAAACTTTCACACTGAACTGCATCAGTATTTATGGCTAGAACAGCTTGTCCCCCTGCCATAGAGATAGTTCTGTTTCATATAACTTGTTCTTTTTTTTTTTTTTTTTTTTTTACTGCACTATTCTAAGTCCTGTTGTGTATAAATACGTGACTCTTCAGATTTTGTGTTATACCATGCCTGATGAAGAGACCTGAGTAGTCTCGAAAGCTTGCAATTATTACCATCTTTTCAGTTAGCCATTAAAAGGTATCAACCACTGAGGACTCTCTGTTCTTTTAAACAATTTTTTTTATCTCTACTGGCTAACACGGTACAAAGATATATTTTACTTGTATCATTCTGTGTACAGTACTTTGAAAACCGATTTCATTGTAAGCGATTTTATCACACAGGCTCCAATTCATAATTTGAGGGTTTATTTGTCATTCTCTTTTATTGTATTGTGGTACAATTTTCCATTTTTAGTGCCAAATTAATCAAAATGGTGCAGGTGATTCATGAATTTGCCACAAAGTAAAAAATGAGCTTTTTTTCCTGTCTTGAACTGTTTTTGTGACTTGTGGCCTACTATTTTGGTGTCTTCAAAAATATACCAAGGGGAACTGAGGTGGAGTTGCGCCAAACTTGGAACTTTTTAAAAAATGGCATTTTAATCAGGCTAAAACATGTAAAATTGCTGGACTCTGCCCACAAAGCAGAAAAGAAACACTCCAGCGAGCATGTAAAAAATAGATTTTAAAAAGGTACAAATAGAATGATGAATTAAATGCAAACAAAAAAGGCGCAAAACACACAAAACTAGACAAAAAACAGGCACAAAGGACTGATAGCCAAATGAAATGAACACATTTACAGCTAATGGCCCACATACAGATAACTAAAACGATTGTAGTGCGCATGCGCGGGCGGTCTACGACCTTTCCTTGCGCCTACGCATTACAGTACTTTGCTTTGCTCTCAGCATGGCAGAAAAAACTGTGCGTGTGCGCAGGAGCACAATGGGGGCCTCTGTGTGTGTGCCGCCCCTGTGCCAGCAGCCGGGCTGTTCGGATTCGGATCCGCGATGGCTCTCCGCACCTGGGAGTCGTGCAGCCACTCAAATGAAGGGGGTATTTACAGGAGATTGTGTTAGAGTTTGTGACGCCACCTATGGTATGTGGTAATTTGGAGTACCACCGCTGCAGTTGGGAGTACCCGGGGGTGATGGAATGGTGCAGCCAGGTGTAAGAACCCTCCACGGGTAGGAGGATGCCCCGGGGCTCGGTGATGGTGAGGGGGAGTGTCGTGAGGAGTGAAGATGTCACTTGCGTACTCACTCAGTCCATTAAGCTGACACCAACAACTGGATAAACCAAAGTTCTGGATACTGCTGCCGTTGAGGGGAGCTAGTTCGGGTGCCGTCCCCAATGGTTCTGCCTGGGGATCCGTGACCTGCCTCCTGACACTAAGTTTACTTCTCTGTTGGTCCCGGTAGTATGCAACTTGCCGGGATCCGCTCCCCACTATGGATAAGTGTGGGAGCTTGCTCTCAGGGTTCACGGTTGGGATTTTCTGGATCGTTTGTGTGGAAAGTCCTATCTCCCTTGTTGCGCTAGTACCCCGATTTTGGAGCAGGTGGAGAGCGGATCTTGAAGGCTCCGTTCTCGTCAGGTAATTTGTCAGGTTGCCTGAAGTTACTCCCTGACCTAGGGTCCACTTACCCCGTCGTGCCCTGGTCCCAGTCTGGTGATGGTGCAAGGCCGCCGGCTGTCCTCCTTGCCCCGATCACCTGCGACCGGGGGTCCAGCTCCTCTAGGCCCAGACCACCATCTGCCACCTAGATAACTACCTAGGAGCCCTGCTCCTGACCTCCTCTCTCCTTCACTTCCAAACTACTTCTCCCTGTTCCTGACAATCCTGACCTCCCCTAACCAACCCACCAAGTGGGCGACCCTATTCCACTCAGGCCGTCCACTGGTGTGTCTGGTGGGTGTGGTGCAGAGAGTACCTAGGATTTTGATTAGCTGATGTAGGCAACACCATGTAGTTGGGGACCTGTAACCAAGAAGGAGGTGCATATTGCACGGGAGGGCAGATTGTGCAATACCCTGTGACGACATGATAGTCCAGGGGTGTCACATGTGGATGACGTAGGACGCGTTATCCACACACAGCAGGGAAGAAGGATGGCGATGGAAGGAAGAAAGGAGGCGCCAGACCGAGACCAGTGACGGACATCGGACCGGACCACCCCACAGGTGAATATAATAAAAGTTGTTTTTTTATGTTATACAGAGCGACCTGGGCTCTTATATACAGTATTCTAGAACTGGTGGTGGCCGCAGCTGATAAGGGAAAATCCTAGTGACAGGTTCCCTTTACGATCCACTTTAATTTATGCTAATGAAAAAAATCTGAAAAGATGTAAAGTTATATGTAAACAGGAGACAGTGAAGGAGGTTTACTTGCTCGCAGACAGGGCCGGCGTCAACACCCAACACACCCGGTCAAATGTCAGGGCCTGGAAAAACTGGGAGGTCAGTAGGGATGGTGGCTTTCTCTGTAGGTCATAGGCAGATTCCCAGGGGGATGCTGGTGCTGCGCCTCCTCTTCATCTGTGGGAGGGGAGCGCATTGTGCACTTTCTCCGCCCAAAGATTGACTTCAGTGCACATGCTCGCACTACAAGTGGGGGTTGAAAGGGCCCGCAGCCAGCAAAATACCAGTGCCAGCCCGAGCACTGTGCGAGCATGAGCATTGAAATTAATCTGTGGGCGGAGTTAGCGCGCAATGCTCTCCCATCCCACAGATGAAGAAGAGCCGCAGCGCCAGCATCCCCAAGTGCTGTATGCCCTCTGCTCTATCAACGTGTATGCCCCCCAGTGCTGTATTCTCCACCAGACCAGCATTGTGTATGCGCCCCCAATGCTGTATGCCCCCCACCCCAGTAACTTGTATGCACCCCCAGTAATGGGTATGCCCCCAGCAATATAATGTGTATGTCCCCCCAGTAAAGTGTTTGTGTATATAGTAACGTGTATGCCCCACCAGCAACATGTATTCCACTCAGTGCTGTATGCACCCCAGTAATGTGTATACCCCCCAGTGATGTCTATGCACTTCCAGTAATGTCTATGCCCCAGTGATGTCTATGCCCTAATGATATCTATCCCCACTGATATCTATGCCCCCCAGCAATGTGTATGCTACTCAGTAACATGTATGCCCCCAGTGGTGTCTATGCCCCCCAGTAATGTCTATGCACCTCAGTAATGTGTATGCTACCCAGTAACATGTATGCACCCAGTAATGTCTATGTCCCCAGTAGTGACTATGCTTCCCCCAGTAATGGGTATGCCCAGTAATGTGTATGCCCCCACAACTGTCTATGCCTTTAGTGCTGTCTATGCCCCACAGTAATGTCTATGCCTCCAGTGATGTCTATGACCTCCAGTCTCCCAGTGATATCTAAACCCCAAAATTTTATCAAAATTATTGTCCCACAGACTTAAGGCCGCTTTACACGCTGCGATATCGTGACCGATATCCCTAGCGTGCGTACCCGCCCCCATCGGTTGTGCGACACAGGCAAATCGCTGCCCCTAGCGCACATCGTGCAGATCCCTCACACTACTTACCTGCCTAGCGACGTCGCTGTGACCGGCGAACAATCCCTCCTTTTAAGGAAGCGGTTCGTATAGCATCACAGCGACATCACAGCAGCGTCACCGAACCGCTGCCCATTAGAAGCGGAAGGGCGGAGATGAGCGGGACGTAACATCCCGCCCACCTCCTTCCTTCCTCATTGCGGGCGGCCGCCAGTAAGGTGAGGTTCCTCGTTCCTGCGGTGTCACACATGGCGATGTGTGCTGCCGCAGGAGCGACGAACTACTTCGTACACCGAGCAGCAGCGATATTCGAGAATAGGGGGGCATGTCACCGATGAGTGATTTTGACCGTTTTTGCGACAATTCAAAATCGCTCATAGGTGTCACACGCAAAGACATCGCTAAAGCGACCGGATGTGAGTCCCAAATTCCGTGACCCCAATGAGATCGCTTGAGCGATGTCGAAGCGTGTAAAGCGGCCTTTAGTAAAATCCTCCCATCCCATTTCTGATCTCTATGGATCAGCTAAGATTTTTAATGGGCAGACAAGCGAGAGATGACACAAGATGCATTGTAGATATACTATATATAGCGGATAAATCTGGGAACCCCTGTGCACTATTTTCTCTTTTGATAGGGTGCTCTGAGGATACCTGGATTATTTTTTTTTTCCGAGTTTGACTTGTCTGTCTTCATTAAATAAGCAGTAATGTCCTTAAATACTAACCCTAGTGCTAGAGTCTTGGCATCTGGTTCCTGTCTGCCCCGTTCAAAATAAGAAACAATACTCGTCAAGGATGTCCACTGTCGCCTGTGACTTTTGCAGTGGTACAATGTAAAGGAGCCTTTGGCTTTTGAAAAAAGGTATCACTTGTTATAACCGAGTAGCTACATATCCAGACGGCTCTAACACTAGAACAGACCTTCTTAAACTTTCACATATGGCAAAAAGATAAGCTATCATCCAAATTATCCTCAATCATTATTGCAGCCGGCAAACTCCTCATATCCCCACTATGGCGCTCAACTAAAGGGATACGTAAGAAGAATCTCTTACTTAAAAATGATCAGCTACTGTATATCATATTGAGGAACTAGTTGCTCTCACCCAGCATAATATAACTCCTTTCCGGAGAGTCTGGAAACCATGGCAGGCGTATAGAACGGCACCTAAGTGCACATCCTCCACCAGTACCTACACATAACACGAAGAGGAGTTGAGGAGATTTCTGGTTGCAGACTGTGGCCGGAGACTGAAAACCTAAATAACCTTGCCATACCCGAAGAGAAATATCGGCAACCCTACTACAGCAGTTCCTGTAACAGCTGCTACCGAACATTCCTGCCCTCTACCGCCTATTTTCCTAAATTATCCTCTACACCCCCTCTCCCCTCCTTTTTATACCCATATCACTCACCTCTCCTACGCTTTTGTTTCCCTTTGCACCTCTCCTTTTATCTTTATTCCCCACTAGTTGTAGTACCCAGCGTTGCACAGGATAGTAACTCTTTCCCTCTCTCTCTGTCTATCTCCCTCTACCTGTCTCTCTCTCTATCCATCTCTCTCTGTCTCTCGCTCTGTCTGTCTCTCTCTGCCTCTGTCTGTCTCTCTCTGCCTGTCTCTCTCTCTCTCTATCCATCTCTCTCTGTCTCTTGCTCTGTCTGTCTCTCTCTCTGCCTCTGTCTATCTCCCTCTACCTGTCTCTCTCTCTCTATCCATCTCTCTCTGTCTCTCGCTCTGTCTGTCTCTCTCTCTGCCTCTGTCTGTCTCTCTCTGCCTGTCTCTCTGTCTGTCTCTTTCTAACTGTCTGTCTCTGTCTATCTCTCTCTCTCTGTCTCTCCCTGTGTCTCTCTATCCGTCTCTCCACAGAAATCATATTACCTCACACATAAGCTTCTCATACTAAGAATGTCATTCATTGCCTATAGCAACCAATGACAGCTCCTATTAATGACGTGTAGCTCCCAGCTCCATTGACTTTAATGGAGGTAGGTTTTTTGGCAAATAGCTGTAAAGCGCGGGGTTAAATTTTCCCCTCAAAATATAGTCTATGACGCCCCCTGAGTCAAATGAGGCGGCTGTGCAAAATTATGTGATTGTAAATGCAACGGTGTGGATTCCTTTAGCGGACATACACACACACATACATACATACATACACACACACACATAAACTCAGCTTTATATATTACATTTCCGCTGTTTATGCAGAGTCCATCCGCTCTTGTGAAAAAAAAATGAAAAGTATCCAAGTAGGGAAAGAGTCATTATATAGGCTTGTAAGCTGATGATGCAATTGTGTCCTGTTCTGACCCAGAGGGATCTCTCTCAGCCCTTTTGACTATTCTTTCTACATTTTCTAGAGTATCAATTTACAAACTTAGGCTGGTTTCACACTACGTCTTTTTAACATCCGTTGAAAACGTTATTTTAGCGGAAATACGGATCCTGCTTTTACAGCAAATAACGTATGCAAACGCATCTGTTATTTTGCAGGATCCTGCACTGGATGTTTAGGGGCGGGCATTGGAGTCATGTGATCGGCAGTGAGGGGAACTAGACTGGGAGCCGGCTTCTGACAGCTGCAGACGCTGGTAACCAAGGTAGACATCGGCCTTGGATACCCGATATTTATCTTGGTTACGAGTGTCTGCAGCTGCTAGGAGCCGGGCTGTCTGCACACGTAACCAACGTAAACATCGGGTAACTAAGAGAAGTGGTTACCCGATATTTACCTTGGTTACGAGTGTCCGCAGCTCTCAGGTGGGAGAGAGAGGAAGGGGGAGGAAGGGGGAAAGACAGAGATAGAGAGAGAGGGTGAGGGAGGGAGGAGGAGAGACAGACAGATCACGCGAGACTGGTTCTGGGCATGCTCAGTACTTTCTGGGCATGCTCAGTACAAAAGCAGGATCCTGTCTATCAGCATGCCAGCGTTCACCTGCGTTTGCATGCTGTTTAGTCAGGATCCAGCAATTTGCAGTATTTGGACGCAGCTCAAAAACGCTACAAGTACCGTTTTTGAAACATGTTAAAAAACTGCAAGTCACTGGATCCTCACTATAACGCACGCAAACGCAGGTGAACGGATGTTAACGCGAGTCCATTGCAAATGCATTGAAATGAAAACGCATTTGCACTGGATCCGTACTTCCGCTAAAATAACGTTTTCAACGGATGTTAAAAAGACGTAGTGTGAAACCAGCCTTAACGCTTCTGAATATGTTATACTCCCAATAGGCTGTCCAGAATGACTTCTAGCACAGTTCAAATCTAAGCTTCCCTTTATCTGGGTGGAGAGAAATATTAGGTATCTGGGTAGAAACCTAATTACTGGTGATGAATAGTAACTATTCAGGTTCAGATTCTTCATAACGAATGCCAAAGTACTATACCAGTATTCAATACGAATAACGAACCTAATGTAAGTCAAGGAACCCGAGCATTTTCATGCAAATTTCCCAGAAAAATGCTGGGCTTCCCCTTTGATATGCATTAGGTTTATTATTCATGACAAATACTAGAATAGTACCTTGGAATTCCGCACATGAATAGTTACTATTCACCCATTACTAATAATTACATCTGCTGATGAGTTGGTGTCACACAGGGTTCTCGCCAGGTGTCATGGCGGCATCAAATCCTGTTCACACGACAGACTCTAACACTCCACACTGTGGTTCCTCTGGTGCATCTGAGTTACACAGGCAGGCTCGAGTGTCAATCAGCTGTATGTTTATTTGTGGTCAGGCTAGCAGGAGTTAAATCCTACTGTCCTGCTACTTACCTTTGGGATCACATGTTGTGGGAAGACCTATCACAGCTGCTCCTTGCCTTTTTAAGAGGAGGAATCTGTCTTCTCTTGCCGACTATAGCTTTTGCTACACCAGTCCATGTGTTGTTGTATCCCAGTCCTGCTGCCAATTGTAGTCTTTTGTGTATGATAGTTATCAAGTTATTTCGTTGTTGCCGCATTGTTCTTATTTTCCTTTTTATCACTTGTTGTCTAATTCCTCTGTGTGAGCGTGCTGAGTTAACAAATTTTGTTTTTTCCTGTTTCTCCATATCTGTGGGTTCTACCACTCCCTTCCCAGCCCTCACTTGTGTTGAGGGAGATGGGGTATTAGATCAAAGCTGTATAAGGAGCAGGGCTAGGAAGGCGGCACAGATATTGTCACCATCAGACATATCTCTGAGATCACGGACAGCTAGGGCTCCCTTAGCCTGAGGGCCAGTTTAGGAGCCCCGGTCGCCAGTTATCCCATCACACCCCGTGATAGTTGGCAAGACCAAATATCACTGTCATCGCTCGACTCTGGGCTCGATCTGGTGACCTCTGGTTGTGTAATCAGTTTCCCTCTCTGTTGGACCAAACCCT
Source organism: Anomaloglossus baeobatrachus (assembly GCF_048569485.1). Taxonomy (NCBI): domain Eukaryota; kingdom Metazoa; phylum Chordata; class Amphibia; order Anura; family Aromobatidae; genus Anomaloglossus; species Anomaloglossus baeobatrachus. The sequence continues at coordinate 613,674,574 of NC_134356.1, read as the reverse complement.
TTTTTTTTTTTTGTCCAACGGCTGATAGCTCTCTTGTCTTTCCTTGCTTGCCTGTTTCACTTCTATTCAGGTAATTTTGTTTGCCCTATCACATCTTGGAAGGGGTTATTTAGACTCAATATGCACATGCCTTCATTGCTGGCTATGCAAGTATGTAGTATGTCTCCCAAGTTTGTACCCTATCTTAGTCGCCCCACCTCCATCCTCTAATTATTTTTTATGGTTAAGTTAACATTCCCCTCTCTAAACATTAGAGGGCTAAAAGCCCTATAAAACGGAGCCAGATATAGTATTATCTACACACAAAAAAGGAGTTTCAATAGCTAATTCTTCTGAAAAGGCACTTTAATTCTTCTTCTGTTCCTAAGTGTTCAAATAAACACTACAATGTCTGGTCCCATGCTACTAAACCAAATAATAAAACAAAGAGTGTTTGCTTGCTTTTCACAAGTCTCTTCTCCTTTGAATCTTGGAGTCACGAGTTGATTCGGAGGGTAGATATATGTCTATTGCTAACCGGAACATGGTATTTGATAACATTTATTTTCCCAACACAAAACAAACACCATTTGGAGTCAAAGTTTTACAGACATTTGCTCAGTTCACCAGGGGTTCATCTATAATTCTGGGAAGAGGTTTCAATATACCCTTTGATCCCTCTGTTGACTCTTCGATGGGCAGGTCATCTCTTTCTTTTTCGACGATCCACAGTATCAAGAAACAACTTGTGAAGCTTCATTTAGTTGACATGTGATGTGTACTTCATCCAGACCAAAAAGAACTTTAGACAATCACTCAGTTATTCACAACACTTATGTAACACTTATTCCGGTGTCCCTGCACTGTCCTTCCCCTCTTCTCTGGTTGGGACGGTGGAATGCTCATCCTCCCGGTTGGTCTACAGTGCCTGCTTCGTCCCCAGTCTCTGCTGACAACTCCCAGGGTCTGCGCATGCTGCACAGGCCTCCTGGGTGCACTGTTAGGGCATGCGGGTATACCTTTTCTTAAAGGGCCAGAGCACCCTAACCCAGAAGTGTCTCTCATCCTATGACTGAGAGTATACAAGTATTTAAGGCACCCTTTCTTTATGGGAGGTGCCTGGGCAACATAGTTTATTCATCACATCGGCCGAACCTGCCTCTTCAGAGACTGTCTGTGTCCATACCCATCGGGTCGGCTGTCGCAGCACCAAGTCTCCCTGAGAGGCACCTGGATTCTACCTGCAGGGCAAATCCACCCTCACCATCAGAGATGCTGATGAAAAAAGGTGTGCACCATAGTCACGCTCTCAGGTATTCTGTGTGCTATGGCCTAGTATATCTACTCCTCTCTCCCACCAGCGAGCATTACAACCTTACAGTCGTCTAGACTATATTTTTTATATCCCATAACCTATTAAACTCTTCCCCTACATGTTCTGTAGACTAATTCCTGTGGTCTGACCACACACCAATTTTGGGGTCAATTGACAAATGTACCTCCTACAAGATCAATCATGCATCAAAGAGGTTAAGGAGTCTATGATGATTCCACCAGCCCTACCATTAAATAGTAGGTGTTGAAATGCATCTTGAGGGGTATTTTCATAGCTCATAGATCTAGAATTATAAAAGAAAAATCCAAAGCTCTTGATACATTGCTTGCCTCTCTTGCCCAGTTGGAAAATACTGATAAGTCCATAATTTCTGATATTGTTAAGGCGGAGATTTCTGATGTACAGAGACAAAACCTCCAAATACTAGATCATAAATCCCTTTGTTTATGTGATAAAATTCACAAGGGTTATTTTTCAATATGGCAATAGATGTGGCAGGTAGCTTTCTTCAGCTCTCCACCCTCGATTATTTACTTCACATATCTTGAACATTAATTCTCCTTCGAGGGGTCAGATTTACTCTGACATTTTGGAGGAATTTAGATAATATTATTCTGCCTTATATAACATTGGAGGATCCACTTCGGGGAAGGTAGATAAGACCAAGGAAATTATAGCTAGTGATACGCGACCCGAGCACCCAAGTATAATGGAAGTCAATGGTGGACTCGAGCATTTCTCTGGGAAATCTTTTGAAAAGATGCTCAAGTCCCCCATTGACTTCCATTATACTCAGGTACTTGAGTCGCCCCCATCCGAGCATCCAACTGCTCTTAACAAGTACCAAGCACCCAAGCATGGTCATGCTTGCTCATCACTGATGACAACATATATGGATAGCTTCGCTCCTCCGTCCCTGGATGCGTGTCAGTCACGGGATTTGGAAAGACACTTGAGTTGAACAAGATTTTGGGCATGATTAAGGATTTGAAGTAGACAAGAGTCCAGGTCCTAATGACTTTTCACGTAGGATTTTCAAGTTGTGTAAGGAACATTTGGCTCCAGTCTTATTGTAGTCTTTTAATTCTATAACCCATGATGGGAAATATCTCATGCAATCATTGTTGGCTCATATTACGGTTATCCCCAAGGCGGAGAGACCATACACAATGTAATAATTTCCGACCAATTTAATTAACATAGATCCAAAGATATATTTCAAAATGCTAGCTCTCAGGTTGCAACCCTTAATTCCAGGTATTATGAATAAAGAACAGGTGGGTTTTGTTCTGGAGAGGGAGGTCAGGGACAACACAATTAATACCGTGTTCATTATTGAGAGGGTGCGCTCTCGGGGTACCCCATCCTGCCTAATGTCTATAGATGTTGAGAAAGCTTTTGATACTGTAGGGTGAGATTTCCTTGGGGCGATACTGAAAAAGATTGGTCTGGGCAGCAATATGATATCATGCATTATGGCCCTTTATACTTCTATGGCTCAGGTCAAGGTCAATGGTAGTTTTTCTAGACCTTTCAATATACATTATGGGAAGAATCAGGGATGTCATTTGTCTCCTCTTTTTATCTTGGTTATGGAGGCCCTAACCTCCTTGTACGTCAGCTGGGTCTTTTCTCCTACTGTGTTCCCTAATGTGTTTACCTATTTTCTGTTTTATGTTCTTCTTCCCTCCCCCCAATCCCTTTTGTTTGTCATTGTTCTGTCTCTGTTTTTTCATTCAATACATCATTTTATATCATATAGTATTTAATATTGAGCAGTATTACTAGTAGAATTGGAAATCACTATTTGTGTTCTACAATTCGTCATGTAATTCTTTCCATGTTTTCAATAAAATTGTAAAAGATATTTGTTAATGACTAAATAAAAACTTATTGAACCAAAATGTATTCTCCACCATGTGTTATAGAGGTTGCGGTCTGCTCTGGACTATGAGCCATTCCAAGCCTTCTTCATACTTTCCTCTTCCCATCATTCTGGTACAGGTTGGTCTTAGGGCGGCTTTGCGCGTTGCGACATCGCAAGCCGATGCTGCGATGTCGCACGCGATAGTCCCCGCCCCCGTCGCAGGTACGATATCGTGTGATAGCTGGCGTAGCGAAAATTATCGCTACGCCAGCTTCTCACGCACTCACCTGCCCTGCGACCGTCACTGTGGCCGGCGACCCGCCTCCTTCCTAAGGGGGCGGGTCGTGCGGCGTCATAGCGACGTCACACGGCAGGCGGCCAATAGAGGCAGAGGGGCGGAGATAGGCAGGATGTAAACATCCCGCCCACCTCCTTCCTTCCGCATATCCTACGGAAGCCGCAGTGAGGCCGGTAGGAGATGTTCCTCGCTCCTGCGGCTTCACACACAGCGATGTGTGCTGCCGCAGGAGCGAGGAACAACATCGGACCGTCGCGTCAGCGTAATTATGGATTACGCCGACGCTGCACCGATGATACGATTACGACGATTTTGCGCTCGTTAATCGTATCATCTAGGCTTTACACAGTACGATGTCGCATGCGATGCCGGATGTGCGTCACTTTCAATTTGACCCCACCGACATCGCACCTGCGATATCGTAGTGTGCAAAGCCCGCCTTAGGGCGGCTTTGCACGTTGCAACATCGCACGTGCGATGTCGGTGGGGTCAAATCGAAAGTGACGCACATCCGGCGTCACTTTCGACATCGTTGTGTGTAAATTCTAGATGATACGATTAACGAGCGCAAAAGCGTCGTTATCGTATCATCGGTGCAGGCTCCGACTTTTCCATAATTACGCTGCCGTGACAGGTACGATGCTGTTCCTCGTTCCTGTGGCAGCACACATCGCTGTGTGTTACACCGCAGGAGCGAGGAACATCACCTTACCTGCTGCCGGCGGCTCTACGGAAGGAAGGAGGTGGGCGGGATGTTTACATCCTGCTCATCTCCGCCCCTCCGCCGCTATTGGCCGCCTGCCGTGTGACGTCGCTATGACGCCGCATGACCCGCCCCCTTAGGAAGGAGGCGGGTCGCCGGCCAGAGCGACGGTCGCAGGGCAGGTGAGTGCATGTGAAGCTGGCATAGCGATAATTTTCGCTACGCCAGCTATCACAAGATATCGTACCTGCGATGGGGGCGGGGACTATCGCGTGCGACATCGCAGCATCGGCTTGCGATGTCGCAACGTGCAAAGCCCGCCTTAGTTTGTTTCATCTGTCTAAAGAATGCTTTTCCAGAACTGGATGGCCCCTCTACATGTTTTTTGGCAAAGTCTAACCTAACCTTTCTATTTTTAAAGGCTATATCCTGGACTTTAATAAAAATAATAATAATAATGTGCCTAAGCACTAACTGGCAGGTAGTTTGTACCTGCCTGTTGTGTGTGGCACCGTTTGCCGGCACAGAGCAATCACAGACCACTCCTGTGAGTGATTCAGTTGCTTCTACTAATGTAGCGTCAACAACTGACATCATATTGATTGACAGCCGACTTCCACAGTTAGGTAGCGAGGAACCTGCTGTCAATCAGAATGACGTTGGCTATCCCGCAAAGTCTACAGAGCAGAAAAGAAGCCTCCGCTCTATTGACAAAGCCACTGTATTGCCAGCAGGACCGGTCTTTGACCCTCGGGGTCAGTGAAGAATGGCACTGGGCACAACAGGCAGGTAGGTAGCAACTACTGGCCTGTCAGAGCTTAGCCACATTTTTTTTTAATAACTTCCTGGATATATCCTTTAAGGCTGATTAATGGTTTGCACCTTGTGGTGAACCCTCAGTATTTACTCTCCTGAAGTCTTCTATTTATGGAAGACTTAAATACTAAATCACCTACTTACTGGAGAGTGTTCTTCATTTGGGTGGATGTTGTGAAGGGTTTTTCTTCACCATAGAAAGGATTCTAAGATTATCCACTGTTGTCTTCTGTGAATCTCCAGGCCTTTTTGAGTGCCCAAGCTCACCAGTGCACTTTATCTTTATCTTTATCTACCAAACTGTTGATTTGGCCATTCCTAACATTTCTACTATCTCTCTGATGGATTTATTCTTTTTTCAGCCTAATGATGGTCTGTTTCTCTTCCATTGAGTGTGCCTTTGACCACATGTGGTTACATGACCACATGTGGTTACACAACCACAGCTTCCAAATGCAAATCACACACCTAGAATCAGCTCCAGACCTTTTATATGTTTAATTAATGATGGATTAATGAGGGAATAGCCCATGCCGCCCATTAAAGAGATTTTGAGATAATTCTACAATTACCATTACTATTGATTATATAAGTGTATCTTGACTATGTTTTGGTAAACAGCTAACATGACAAAATTGTTTCACTTTCCAAATATTTCTGGACCTAACTGTGTATATGTGTAGGCACAAACAATACAATAGCTTAATTTTAACAGTACCTCCCAAATTAGCACTTGAATTTTATCCATACTGGAAACTCCCTTCAAAATGAAAGAACTGTAGCAATAAACAACTGCATCTAATCATCGAGATGCTTTTCATCTGACACTGATCAGATGAACATGGCATATGCAGACTCATTGATGTCAACATCGAGCTATACTTACATATGTGACTCAATCAGTGGTGTTGTTGACATTTGGAATTAAGGAGACAAGCCCCTAAATCTCACATTGCCCTATGGAATCCTAGGAGTTTTACCAACATCCTTGAATCCAATTATCATAGCGAATAATTATTTAGATTAGTCCAATTACAATAGCAGAGGTGAATGTTTGTTTATCATGATCTCTTCTTAGAAAAATATGTCATTATCAAGTTCCGCTCTCACCTTCATTTTTGGGAAGTATTGACATTTGCTCAAGTATCTGGATGCACAAGTGGTAATATTGAGCAGTTAGTCTAAAGCAAAACCTGCCTCTACTTTATTAGACAGAAAAGTGTTCGGGCTCAATAGAAAGTGTGTTGGCACAGAAGATGTCTGCTCATGCTCGAGGGTAGGCTGACTACTTCTCTTCCCTGTGTTGGGTAATCGGTATGGGTCTTGGGACCAAGCTCAGGCGCGCCGCTAGAACATATAAAAATGATTTCAAAGTTTAGTTACATTTTAAGTAAGTAGGACAAAGCTGCAATACACGATACAGCCCTAGACCAAAAGTGGTGTTGTGTTTGTAAAGGAATGTAGAATTTTTTCCAAATCCTGAAAACCCCTTTTAAGACATATAGGTATCAGCTGGAGGTCCACCACTGTCTTATCCAAGGGCAGAGATGTTGTGACTCGCAGTCTAGCGCTCCCTGTTTTTACAGCTGATTTCGCAGGGTCCTGGCACATGAACTACAACTGTGTGAAGAGGACCTTTGACCGAAGAAATTGATTCCAGGAATTATTTTTACTGGTTTTTGTTTCAAGTGGAAATGTTCTTTAAAGGGAACCTGTCAGGTCCTGTATGCAGCCAGGACCACGAGCAGTTCTGGGTACATATTGCTAATCCCTGCCTAACCGTCCCTGTATCTAGTAGCATAGAGAAAGAGATCTTTAGAAAACGTATTTCTAAAGATCCTTTATGAGATGCAAATGAGCGCAGGGACTAGTCGCAAGAGCCGTATTTCCCCCGACAAGTCTAACCTCTTAGCATGTTAGCAAACCCCTGTGGGTGTGCTAACATGCTATTCAATGCCCATCGTCATTGGCATGGACGCACGTACCTGTCAGTTGTCACCACCTCTGACACCGAGTTTAGGGTCAGTGCACATGATCAGAAGTCCCCGGCATTTCTGGTCTTGTGCACTATGAAGCCGTGTGTGCGCGTCCCGGTTCAGATGGGTCTAGTACACATAACCGGAAGTGCCGGGACTTGTGATCATGTGCACTGAGCCTAAACCCAGCGTTGGAGGTGGTGACAACCAACAGGTATGCACGTCCATGCCGATGATGCTGGACATTGAATAGCATGTTAGCACACCCACAGGGGCATGCTAATATGCTAAGAGGGCCAACTTGTCAGGGCAAATAACGCCCTTGCGACTAGTCCCTGTGCTCATTTGCACCTCATTAAGGATCTTTAGAAATACTTTTTCTAAAGATCTCTTTATGTGTCCTAGTATATGCTGGGACAGATAGGCAGGGATTAGCAATATACACCCAGAACTGCTCGTGGTCCTGGGTGCATAGGGGACCTGACAGGTTCCCTTTAAACTATAAAATATAACAACATCACAGCTAAGAGCCCATTAGACAGTATGGACATCATAGCGAGACCTTCTCTTAGCCAGATCCCTGGCGGACCCAGGCCAACTAAGTCAACTAGACCATATGAAGGGTTTTTGAAGTTGAGGTGCATCTGAAACCCTCTGTGATGGGATGAGTGGTGCCATTTTTTCATTGCCAATGGCCATGAACTTAAGTTTCTCATTGCTTCTCTTCACAAACCTCCCATCATGTTGGCGCAGCTTGAAGTTGCATCATTTCCTTTTCACATAGTTCTTGGTGGCACATGTGAACTGGCCAGTAAACTAGTAGCAGCCAACCTGAATGTAGCCCATTGGCGCTCGTTACCAAGCCAAAATCAGCCTATCTAAATGGGTCTTTCTAAGCAGGAAAATGAACCAACTATTCTTGATGTGCCAGAAATGCTCCTTCGACCAATCACTGGCCACAGAAGTGACTCGCCGCAACCTGTAATTGGCTGTAAGGGCATTTCCATCAGTTTCCAGCCTATTAAGTGGATCAGGAAGCACAGAGCAAGGACTGGCTATGGACCGGGGATCACTGAGGGTACGTATCATATCTTTTATTAATTTTAACGAGTCTGAGCAGTTTTAAAAAATAAATGTTAGAAAACCTGACAAATACCAGGAAGGATCAAAAACAAAGCAACTTTATTTAAAACATGATATACCAACAAGAGACAAAAATTGCTGGTCAAAAAAATGCAATAAAAATACTTGAAAAAAAAATGCAATTAAAAAAACGTAACTTAATTCATCGAAATGCTGCAACTTGAAAAACTCATCAAAAGTTCATCGTGGGAACGTAACGTAAACATATATGAGCTGGGGTCATTGGGAAACACCATATCCATTCTATGACATGATCGCCGTGTTACCGCTCCAACCTCAACCCTCAATCTTTGCATCACTCACTCGCTGTTATTGTTACATCCCTTTTTAATACAAAACTTCTATTATTTTTGCTCATGTCAACACTTCCTGTGTAACTTTTTGGTTTGCTACGTGGCTTTCACTTTTCTTCTTCACCCCTATCGTTTAGCTGAATATCTGATATAGAGACAGGCGTGAAGAGTTATGGGGTTTAGAAATGTGTTTTGTGATGCCAAAGTGCCCAAACACTTTTCTCCATTTTATGCCATAATGCAAACCTAAGATACTGGTATGTAGGGGTACTTCTTACAATATAAACCATTATGTTCAATATCCTTTTGGATGGTGGTGTTCAAAGGGCTGTTCCTCATGAGATTCAGATAAGGCTTTGTTCACACTGTTATCAGAGGATTCTTGTCCCAAGTCTGCATCATCAGTTCTCTTCAATTTGACTACAACAGCTTAGTATATAGGGATTGATATTCTTACTAATAAAATGATATATCCTCAATGGACCTCATTGTAAAGGCCCCGTCACATGCAGCGATATCACTAGCGATATCGCTTGCAAGCGTACTCGCCCCCGTCGTTTGTACGTCACGGGCAAATCGCTGCCCGTGGCGCACAATATCTTTCGGAGCCGTCACACGGACTTACCTGCCTAGCGACGTCTCTTTCTAAGGGGGCGGTTCGTGCGGCGTCACAGCGGCGTCACTAAGTGGCCGCCCAATAGAAGCGGAGGGGCAGAGATGAGCGGCCGTAACATCGCACCCACCTTCTTCATTCCTCATTGCCGGAGGCCGCAGGTAAGCTGTAGTTTGTCGTTCCCGAGGTGTCACACATAGCGATGTTTTCGACCTCTGAACCGACGAACAACCTGCGTCCTCAACAATCAACGATTTTTTGAAAATGAACGACGTGTCAACGATGGACGATTTGGTGAGTATTTTCCATCGTTAACGTCCACTCCTTGGTGTCACACGCAACAACGTCGCTAACGATGCCGGATGTGCGTCACAGAATCCGTGACCCCGGCGGTATATCGTTAGATACATTGCTGCGTGTAACGGGGCCTTTATGGAGAACACAGGAGCACTCGGCAAAGTGAGCAGCCCTCTATATGTGAGACTCTGGCAAGATAGTCGCCGGCTGAATAATCAGCTGTCTATATGTATGGGGGCTTTAGTTAAACACTTGTTCAGCAGACAAATATGGCCTAATTCAGATGGCTGTATTATCAACCTGGCACGATGAACTTATAATGAACAAATATCATGTCTAATAAATTTAAGATTACAACATCTATATATCTAAATCATAAGAACCACCATCAGTACTCGACTACATTACCAGAACCATTATCATCACATAAATACATCACCACAACCACCATTGGATCAGCAGTAACAAGCCGGCACCAGAGCAATGTCAGAATTACCGGCATGCAGAAACCAGTGCTGCCCCCGCAAGTGACGCCACTGGTCTCTGAACTCTTAGTATTGTGACACCACGTACATGAGTACATTACCAAATCTATCATCAGTACATGACTACATCACCTGAACCACTGTCAGTACACGACTACATTACCAGAATTACCAGAACCATTATCTGCAAATACATACATCGCCACAACCATTAGATCAGTAGTAACAGGCCAGCACCAGAAAGGTGTCAGAATAACCGGCATGCAGAGATCAGAGCCATCCCTGCAGATGACGTCACTGGTCACCACACGCCAAGTATTGTGGCACCTATCTGGTGCTGGTCAGTTGCCGCTTATCAGAGTTGGCAACAGAGAGGGAGATGTCGTGCAAATCGCAAATCGACTAGCCCAGCTCCAGAAACAAGCATTACTGATGATGCTTTGTTTCAGGGAGAGGCAGATGCTGCGGCAGTGACCGCCTCATCTGGCCCCTGATGATACTTCTTTTAAGTATCCCAGCATGCACTGGGATTCTCAAATGAAGCGTTATCAAAGAGAAAGTAGGGAAATAAATAGAAAGCAATTAGACAGTGTAGTGAGGGAATGTAAGGAAATTTTTAATGCAAATATATTAGAAAATAGTTTAGATTATGGCACAAAATAGATAAGGCATAAAAATGAAAATTACTTTGCCTTCGGTCCTCCTCATTAACATTTGGGAGATATCTTGTTTTAGGTCCGTTACTTTTGAGCAGATTAGTGCAGCAATGTGTCTTGAGACCCCCATAGATGAAGTGCACGGCTCAGGAGACAGGACTATGACTGCCCTGTACTCTCTTATCTCATGAGCTGCACTTTTCTTATAGATCTTTTGAGCGATTTGTGGGGACTCGGGACAAGGTTCCCCAGAGATATGCTCAAAATAAATGACCTTAAAGTATATAAAATAAGTTCTAAAATGTTTAGTTACTCTTTAAGATACATTTACACCGCAGCTGATTATCGATCTACCTAAATAAGCTGTCAATCACCCGATGCAGGAGCAAAACATCAAAACATTTGTTCGTATGGAAACATTTTTAAAGTTAAAGGGAGTCTGTCACCCACAAAATGGCAATTACACTGCGTAAATGTGTCGCCCAGGGTTATGGGGTACTCGGTCCCGGGCGGCGTATAACTGGGGAATGTCACTTTGGTGGCTGTTGCCCGGTTCCGTGCCCTGGGTGCTTTTTAAAAGGGGAATATGTACAGGGGGATTTTTGAATAAAGTTCACACGTGACGCCACTTGCGGTTTGAAACTGCCGCTGCACAGTTCTCACTACGGGGGTTGGTGTTGGTGGCAGCCTGAATGTTAGGCCCTCCGCAAGTAGGACCAGGCCCCAGGAATAGATGATGTAGATGGGTCTTGAAAGAAGGTAGGCCACACAAGTGGTTGCAGTATAACTGGTTCCTTTACTCACAGTAAGCTGGAAACTGGTCACCCGAGGCCGGCTGGTCTCAACCACAAGTCCCCTTAGTCCCAGTGCCGGGTTAGTGACCTGGTGGCTTCTTTCCCCTGCACCTGTCTTTGGTTGGTGGGACCCCGTGGCGTAGGGCAGCTGGGGGTCCTCTCCTGATTGTCTTTTACAGCAGTCCGTATGACGATAGCGTGAACCCTGTGGGGTTAGAGTCTCTGGTCCTGTGCCCGGTTCTCCAGTTGCTACTGTGTCCAGAGCTTCAAGGTTAGTGAGGTCCTTGATGGTCACCTCACTGTGCAGATTTTATCAGGTCTGCCTGGAGCGTTTGCCTGACCCAGGATTCTGTACCCCGTTGGTGCGTAGTTCCAGGAGTACTCCACTGTACTCCACTGGCAACTAACCGCCTGGGCCCTCAGGTCACCACTACACTCAGGATAGTCCTTCCTGTCTCTCCATCACCGATTCACTAACTCACTGTCTCTCTGTCCACTGTCTGCCCCTCCCACCTGGTCGTCTAGTGGACTGGATTGGCTCCACCTCTAGGCGGCCATCCATTGGTCCAACCCTAGCCTGGTACCAGTCTATGGGGGAATTTGGGTTTAAAACAGGGATCAACTGGAGTGTTTGGTTGTTACCGGCACTGGTCTTCTGGGTCCCTAGGGGGTAGACCCTGCATCCTGGTGGGGATGCAGTACCTTGTAGCTCCCTGATGGCTTTAGGGGCGCTACATAAACATTCATAATAAGGAACGTCACCCATACAAAAGAAACACCAGGTGTAGACAGTTGAACATAAAATTTGCTGAAAAATCCACATTTATTTAATATGCAAATGAGGGCGTTTCCATGCACACTTGCCATGGCCTTATCCTTGGTGCACTGTTATGTCCTAATATTTGCATATTAAAACCAGTCCCTTGCCTTGATTGACAAAAGACTGTTGAAAACAGAGATTTCTCCCTGTGATAGAGCAGGTGCACACACAATGCTTTTACAGGCGCACTCTGATGCGTGGATCCTGCCTGTCCGTGGATCCTGCCTGTCAATGCACCCGGCAGTATAGTGAGCGACTTCAGGAAGGAGAGCACCATGCCACGTGCACACACTGTCTGTTCACTTAAACACCCCTCATCCTCCTCATTGAACTCACTCAAGTCGCGGCCAAAGCCAGGCAGGAACCAGACATCAGAGTGTGCCTGCAGCCACAAGGAGTGCACGGCCACACTGACACTTGGAGCGCACTGATATTAGGCAGCGATCCGCTCACTCTTAGGCTATGTGCGCACGTTGCGTACTAGCCCTGCAGAAATTTCTGCAGCGATCTGAAGAGCACATGTGCGCTTTAGATCGCTGCAGAAATGTCCGTAGTGAGCGCCGATTCCATGCGCTTTGCCTGCAGCTCCTCCCATAGACAGAGCAGGAGCTGCCGGCAAAGCGCAGGAAAGAAGTGACATGTCACTTCTTTTTGCGCAGCGCTTCGGCAGTAGCCGAAGCGCTGCGCTCTGAGACGCCACGTGCGCACGGCCCCTGCACAATCTCCATAGACTGTGCAGGGGACGCAGGACGCATGCAGTTACGCTGCGCTGCAAAGCGCAGCGTAACTGCATGAATTTACGCAACGTGCGCACATAGCCTTAGGCTATGTGCACATGCTGCATTTTTTTGACGCTGCGTTTATGTGCGTTTTTGGCCGCTAAAATCGCACAAAGACGCACCCGCGGCAAAAAAAGCGGCAAAAAACGCATGCGTTTTTACCGCGATTTGGTGCGTTTTTGATCTCTGCGTTTTTCCAATGCATTGCATGCGGGGAAAACGCAGAAAAACGCAGGAAAGAATTGACATGTCCATTTTTTTTTTAAGCTCAAAAACGCAGCTTAAAAAAAAAGTTGTGTGCGGACAGCAAAAATGAATACTCATAGACTTTGCTGGGGAAGTAAAGTCATGCAGTTTTGAGGCCAAAAACGCACCCGAAAAACGCGCAAAAACGCAGCGAAAAACGCACTGTTTGCACATAGCCTTACTAATCTAGGCTCTAATATGCAAATAGAAGAAAATGAATAAAAAAGACAAAAGAAGATTTTTCATTATTAGGTTAAACTGCTTATGTTTACATTCCCTAAATAAATGTTTGTGCAGTTAAATTGGCATATGGGGGGTGACAGACGCCCTTTAGATATCATGTTTCTTGGCAGCGCATTGTCCTATGAACACATGCTCATGTGAAAGTTTGCTCTGTGCAATGAAAGTGCAGTCACAGACTGTCTACACGCTATTAAACCACTGATGATCTGCTTGATATCGCTGATCAGCAGCCGTTTAAAACTTGAGTGTCGCCCCAGGGCTATGGGGTACTCGGTCCCAGGTGATGTATTGCTGGGGAAATGTCATGGGGTGGCTGTTGCCCGGTTCCGTGACCCTGGGGTCGCTTTTAAAAGGGGGAATATTTACAGGGGATTTGAAATAAAACTTTTTGTTGTGACGCCACTTGCGGGTTGCAGTTATTTTAGTGGAGCCGCCGCTGCACAGTTCTCACTACTGGGGCTGGTGTTAGTGGCAGCCTGGATGTTGGGCCCTCCGCAAGTAGTCCCCCAGGGGATAGATGATGTTGTTAGGTGCGGAAAAAAGGTAGGCCATACAAGGGGTTGCAGTGTAACTGGTTCCTTTACGGACAGTATGGTGGTATCTGGTAACCTGCAGACGGCTGGTCTTGACCGCTGGTCCCCTTAGTCCCAGTGCCGGTGTCACCTGGTCACTTCTTTCCCCTGCACCTGTCTCTGGTTGGTGGGTCCACTTGGCAAGGAGGTCTGGGGGTCCCCTCCTGGTAGTCTCTCAGTCTCAGTCCGTATAACAGGTAGCTTGAACCCTGTGGGGTCAGTTTCTCTGATCCTGTTCCCCGGTGGTTCTCCCGTTGCTACTGTATCCCGAATTTACAGTCAGTGAGGTCCTGGATGGTCCCCTCACTGTGCAGATTTTGTCAGGTGTGCCTGGAGCGAACGGACGCCTCTCTGGACTATGGCAGTACTATCTTTCTAGCATTGTCTGTTCGGCTGTGGATCCTGTTTGACTGGCGCCATGGATCTGCATATCTAATACCATATCTTCTTGGCCTCCTGATGAACCACATGTATAGTATGTGGGGAAACGCGTCGAGTGGAGACTGTTGTAAATCTACCATGAAATTGATGGCTCACTTCTGCTAATATAAAGAAATTGATGGCTCACTCCTGTTAACCCCTTCAGCCCCCAGCCTGTTTTCACCTTAAAGACCCGGCCATTTTTTGCAATTTTGACAAGTGTCACTTTGACAGGTTATAACTCTGGAACACTTCAACGGATCCTGGCGATTCTGAGATTGTTTTTTCGTGACATATTGTACTTCATGTCAGTGGTAAATTTAGGCCGATATGTTTTGCGTTTATTTGTGAAAATTTCGGAAATTTGGCGAAAATTTTGAAAATTTTGCAATTTTCAAAATTTGAAATTTTATGCCCATAAATCTGAGAGATATGTCACACAAAAAACTTACTAAATAACATTTCCCACATGTCTACTTTACACCAGCGCAATTTTTGAAAAAAAAAAAATTTCCGTTAGGAAGTTAGAAGGGTTCAAAGTTCATCACCAATTTCTCATTTTTCCAACAAAATTTACAAAAAAAATTGTTTAGGTACCACATCACATTTGGAGTGATTTGAGAAACCTAGGCGACAGAAAATACCCAAAAGTGACCCAATTCTAAAATCTGCACCCCTCACTCTGCTCAAAACCACATCCAAGAAGTTTATTAACCCTTTAGGAGCTTCACAGCAACCAAAGCAATGTAGACGAAAAAATGAAAATTTTACTTTTTTAACACAAAAATGTTACTTTAGCCATAGAAATTAGTATTTTCACAAGGGTATCAGGAAAAATGCATCATAAAATGTATCGTGCATTTTCTCCTGAGTATGCAGATACCCCATATGTGGTGGTAATCAAATGTTTGGGCACACAGCAGGACTCGGAAGGCAAGGAGCGCCATTTGAATTTTTGAGTGCAAAATTAGCTGCACTCATTAGCGGACACCATGTCGGGTTTTAAGACTCCCTGAGGTGCCTAAACAATGGAGCTCCCCCACAAATGACCCCATTTTGGAAACTAGAGCCCTCAAATATTTTTTCTAGATGTTTGATGTGCACTTTGAACCCCTGGGGGCTTCACAGAAGTTTATAACGTTGAGCCGTGAAAAGAAAAAAACATTTTCTTAACAAAAAACTGTTGCTTCAACCAGGTAGCTTTTTTTATCACAAGGGTATCAGGAAAAAATGCACCATAAAATGTATTGTGCATTTTCTCCTGAGTACGCAGATACCCCATATGTGGTGGAAATCAAATGTTTGGGCGCACAGCAGGACTCGGAAGGCAAGGAGCGCCATTTCACAGCAAAATTGGTTGGAATTATTAGCGGACGCCATGTTTCATTTGGAGACCCCCCTGAAGTGCCTAAACAATGGAGCTCCCCCACAATTGACCCCATTTTGGAAACTAGACCCCTCATGGAATTTATCTAGCTGTTTAGTGAGCACTTTGAACCCCTGGAGGCTTCACAAACGTTTGTAATGTTCAGCCGTGAAAATATTTTATTCTTTTTTTTACCACAAAATTGTTTTTTCAAACAGGTAGCTTTTTTTTCCACAAGGGTATCAGGAAAAAATGCACCATAAAATGTATTGTGCAATTTCTCCTGAGTACACAGGTACCTCATATGTGGTGGAAATCAATTGTTTGGGCGTACGGCGGGGCTCAGAAGAGAAGGAGCGCCATTTCACAGTAAAATTGATTGGAATTATTAGCAGACGCCATGTTTCATTTGGAGACCCCCTGAGGTGCCTAAACAATGGAGCTCCCCCACATGTGATCCCATTTTGGAAACTAGACCCCCCCCCATACAAAAAAAATTAGTTTGGCGAAATAAAAAATACAGACATTAGTAAAAAAAAAAAAAAAAAAAGAGCGCCTGCTACTAAGACCAGTGCCAAACGTGAGAGCAATGCACGAGTCTCGCATCGCATCATCCACTGCAGTCTGGAAGCGAGCAACTGCGCTGGATAATGCGATGCGAGAGGGCGGGGCGGCAGATGAGAAAGGGCACAGCGGATGGAAGATGGGAAAGGGCACAGCGGGTGGAGGAGCGGCAGAGGATGGGAAAGGGCGCAGCGGATGGATGATGGGAAATGGCGCAGCGGATGGATGGGAAATGGCGCAGCGGATGGATGGGAAATGGCGCAGCGGATGGAGGAGCGGCAGAGGATGGGGGGGGGGAAGGCGAGATGGGGATACCTACCTTACAGGATGGATCTAGGCAGCAGGATCACAGCAGACAGAAGAGGCAGCAGATGAAGGAGGCAACAGATCGAGGAGGGTGAGAGGGGGCAGTAGATGGAAAATGGGAGAGAGCAGGCAGCAGATCGGGGAGGGGGGCAGAGTCTGATGGGAGAGAGAGATGGCACATGGAGGAGGGGGGGCCCCGGGGGGAGGGTGGCTTGCAGCACATGTGGGGGGAGGGTGGCTTGCAGCACATGTGGGGGGAGGGTGGCTTGCTTGCAGCACATGTGGGGGGAGGGTGGCTTGCTTGCAGCACATGTGGGGGGAGGGTGGCTGGCTTGCAGCAGATGTGGGGGGAGGGTGGCTGGCTTGCAGCACATGTGGGGGGAGGGTGGCTGGCTTGCAGCACATGTGGGGGGGAGGGTGGCTGGCTTGCAGCACATGTGGGGAGAGGGTGGCTGGCTTGCAGCACATGTGGGGGGAGGGTGGCTGGCTTGCAGCACATGTGGGGGGAGGGTGGCTTGCAGCACATGCCAGCCACCCTCCCCCCACATGTGCAGCACATGCCAGCCACCCTCCCCTCACATGTGCTGCAAGCCAGCCACCCTCCCCCCACATGTGCTGCAAGCCAGCCACCCTCCCCCCACATGTGCTGCAAGCCAGCCACCCTCCCCCCACATGTGCTGCAAGCCAGCCACCCTCCCCCCACATGTGCTGCAAGCCACCCTCCCCCCACATGTGCTGCAAGCCACCCTCCCCCCACGTGGGGGGAGGGTGGCTTGCAGCACATGGAGGGATAGGTGGTGTGGCGATGGAGAAGAAGGGGCAGCCGATGAAGGAGGCGGCGGCGGCCGCCGATCGGGAACAGTGGGGGCCGATTCGGGGGCAGCAGCGGCTGAAAAAGGTGGGTGCGGGGACAGTGGCGAGCATGGCGGCGGGGACAGCGGTGGAGCGGGAGCGGCGGCGGGGACAGCGGTGGAGCGGGAGCGGCGGCGGGGACAGCGGTGGAGCGGGAGCGGCGGCGGGGACAGCGGTGGAGCGGGAGCGGCGGCGGGGACAGCGGTGGATCGGGAGCGGCGGCGGGGACAGCGGTGGATCGGGAGCGGCGGCGGGGACAGCGGTGGAGCGGGAGCATGGCGGCGGGGACAGCGGTGCATCGGGAGCATGGCGGCGGGGACAGCGGTGCATCGGGAGCATGGCGGCGGGGACAGCGGTGCATCGGGAGCATGGCGGCGGGGACAGCGGTGAAGCGGGAGCATGGCGACGGGGACAGCGGTGCATCGGAAGCATGGCGGCGGGGACAGCGGTGAAGCGGGAGCATGGCGGCGGGGACAGCGGTGCATCAGGAGCATGGCGGCGGGGACAGCGGTGAAGCGGGAGCATGGCGGCGGGGACAGCGGTGCATCGGGAGCATGGCGGCGGGGACAGCGGCGAAGCGGGAGCATGGCGGCGGGGACAGCGGTGCATCGGGAGCATGGCGGCGGGGACAGCGGCGGAGCGGGAGCATGGCGCCGGGGACAGCGGTGCATCGGGAGCATGGCGGCGGGGACAGCGGTGCATCGGGAGCATGGCGGCGGGGACAGCGGTGCATCGGAAGCATGGCGGCGGGGACAGCGGTGCATCGGGAGCATGGCGGCGGGGACAGCAGTGCATCGGGAGCATGGCGGCGGGGACAGCGGTGCATCGGGAGCATGGCGGCGGGGACAGCGGTGAAGCGGCAGCAGCGGCGGGGCGATCGGAGACAGCGGCGGGGACAGCGGTGAAGCGGGACCAGCGGCGGGGCGATCGGAGACAGCGGCAGCAGCGGCGGGGCGATCGGAGACAGCGGCGGTGAAGCGGGAGCAGCGGCGGGGCGATCGGAGACAGCGGCGGGGACAGCGGTGAAGCGGGAGCAGCGGCGGGGCAATCGGAGACAGCGGCGGTGAAGCGGGAGCAGCGGCGGGGACAGCGGTGAAGCGGGAGCAGCGGCGGGGCGATCGGGGACAGGGGCGGGCGGCGGGGACAACAACTTACCGCTCTCCTCGGCTTCCAGGGACGGTCACAGGCCGCAGATCCACATTGATTGGAGAGAGCGGTCACAAGACCGGTCTCTCCAATCAGAGCTGGGGGCGGGTGAAGAATCGATCACCCAGCTCCAGCCAATGGCCAGTGCTACAGCAGCACTGATCAGGGCTGGATTTCAATGTTCCAGCCATTTTCAATGGCTGGAACATTACAGTGGCTGTAATTGGCTGAGCGGCGTTCGTCAGCCAATCACAGCCTCTGTAGGTTCGGGGAGGAGGCACCACCCCTCCTGAGGTCAGGCAGAGGTCCCCTCCTTCCCGAATCTACCGTTTAAGTAAACAAATTTCACTTCCCGGGGCTCCGGGACCGCGATTTCGCCATGACGTACTGAGTACGTCATGGGTCGTTTAGCACCATGTCACCATGACGTACTCAGTACGTCCAAGGTCGTTAAGGGGTTAATATAAAAACTAAGGGGACACTTGGAGAGCATCGGTATATACTCACCTGGACTTTCATGGACAGCAAACCTTCTGCATCTCTTTAATATGTGGCGCTGCCTGAATAAACCTAAACACGGTCTCAAAGTTAAGTCCTGAGCCCCGATTTGATCCCCTTTATGTGAACCCTTCTCTTTTAAATATTTAATGTCTACCTTCAATTGATATTGTATATTGATATTGTATCATGTGTATTGTGACCTGATGGTCAAAAAATCTTTTTTACACTGCTGGTGTGTTTTTCTATATCTTAATAAAATTTCTTTTTGGGAATAACGCATATATTTTTTGCTGAAATAATAATCCCGGGCTTTGGTCCCCAACTTTGATAATACTGCCTGGAGCGTTTGCCTGACCTAGGATTCTGTACCCCGTTGGTGCTATGTTTACAGGAGTACTCTACCGTACTCCACCGGCAACCACACGCCTAGGCCCTCAGGTCTTCCGTTACACTCTCCTGTCAGTGCTCACGTCCAACTCCTCTCTCTCCGACTTACTAACTCTGACTGACTGTCTTACCCCTCCCACCTGGTTGTCGTCTAGTGGACTTGATCGGCTCCACCCCTAGGTGGCCATCCATTAGTTCCAACCCTAGTCTGTCACCAGTCTTTGGGAATGGGGGAAAAACAGGGATTAATTTGAATGTTTTTTGTTGCTTTTATCGGCACTGGTCTTCTGGGTCCCTGGGGGTAGGCCCTGCATCCTGGACAGGATGCAGTACCTTGTAGCTCATGATGGCTTCAGGGGCGCTACACTTGCATTTAACTAATGTATTTACCACCCCCTACATTTGGCCACCCTTAGATCCTTGGTACCTCACAGGTCCTGGTTTCATGATGACTTCTCACCCCCAGCTTGTCTTTTGAGACCGTCATCCTCTCCGGTCTTCTGCAGCACATTCCGACATTGTGCCCTTAAAAATAAGTGTCAATGAAATAAAAATAATCACGCATGCTGTGCCCTAAAATAATCCCTATGCCATCCCCCCTTATATACCATGACTACCACCACATTGTTCCCCCTTATATATCATGACCACCACACAGTCCCCTCTTATGAATTACACCCGCCACACCATCCTCACTTATGAACTATGACCTGTAGACTGCCCCCACACCATGCTGCCACCTCTTTGAACTGATTCCCTCACATTACACTTCTCTATACGGAACCCAACCCACGTTGCCCCCTTTTCCGTACTGAGCCCACCTCATGCTGCCTTCTTTTCCATACTGAGCCAACCCCATGCTGCCCCCTTTTGTTTTCTGAGCCCACTCCATACTGCCCCTTTTTCTATTCTGAGCCCACCCCACGCTGCCCTTTTTTTCATATTATCCCATACCGCCCCATTTTTCATATTAGCCCGTCTCAGCCTACCATTTTTCCATGCTGAGCCCACACCAAACTGCCCCCTTTCCTACGCTGAGCTCACTTCAAGTTGACCCCTTTCCTGTACTGGGCCCTTCCCACATTGCCTCCTTTTCCATACTGAGCACACCCCACGCTGCTCTCTTTGGTATTCTGAGCCCACCCTGCCCCCTTTTGTATTCTGAGCCCACCCATGCTGCCCCTTTTTGTATTTGAAGCCCACCCCCACATGCTCCCTCAGTATTTTCGGCTCACTGAGCATGTACGGCTCCTGGCTCCAGTGAAATCTCCTCCTCATCAGCGCTCAGCAGAGATGCAAGTAGCATGATGAGGTAAAATCATCGCGCTGCTATGACGTCAGGAGCGTAGGCATGCCGCCACATGACGGGTCAAGAAGTTGATTGGAGCTTCACTCAACCCAGAAATGCCGAAGTGCGCGGAGGTTTATTTGTTTTAAAGAAAATGATTATAGTGACACTTTAACCCCTCCCCCCTCCCCGCAAAGACTCCAGTTTTCCTAAAGAGTCAGGGGAAAGGGAGGGAAAATTTAAAAACATCTATAAATAAATACTTATATTGACCCTGGCCATCCTAGGCATTGGACCTCCGGTGCCTAGTGGTAAATATGGGCCTGGTTGTAGTGAAGGAGAATCTATAAGTCCAGAAATATTTGTCCAGTGACACAGGTTTTGGCATTTTAGCTGTTTACCTAAGTATATTGAAGATACAGTTATATAATCAACATGGGCAGAGTACAGACTCTGAACTTGCATGTAAAAGGTCTGGAGCAGATTCCAGGTGTGGCATTTGCTTTTGGGGGCTGTCGCTGTGAACTCTCAACATGCAGTCAAAGGAGCTCTCAATGGAAGAGAAATAGGGAAATTAGTCTGAAAAAAAAGAAGAAATCCGACAGAGAAATAACAGAAATGTTAGAAGTGGTCAAATCAATAGCTTAGTATATTCTGCAAATAAAAATAAGAGAGAACTGGTGAGCGTGGGAACTCAAAAAGGCCTGGACATCCACGGAAGACAACAGTGTTGGATGACCGCAGAATACTTTCCATGGTGAAGAAAAACCCCTTTACAACATCCACCCAGGTGAATAACACTCTCCAGGAAGTCGCTGTTTCAGTTTCTAAAGCTACTCTAAAGAGAAGAATTCATGAGAGCAAATACAGAGGGTTCACCACAAGGTGCAAACCATTAATCAGCCTTAACCTCTTCACGACATTTGACATATTGGGAACGTCATGGATTGTGTCAGGTTAATCCCTGCCGACTGCTGCGGGCAACCAGCAGAGATCCTCGCACACGTCAGCTGATTTGAACAGCTGATATGTGCGGATATCAGGCACGAGTGGAACCGCTCTCCACTCATGCCTGTTAACCCCCTTGCATCTTGCTGTCAAAATGTGACAGTGAGATGAAACAGCACCCCGGGGTAAGCATTCACTTACCCGGCGCCATCGGAAGTCAAGTGTTGTGATTACGTAGATCTGATGGTTGTCATGGTAGCACAGCGTCATATGATGACTCCTGTAGTTATTATAGTTACATAGTTACATAGGTTGAAAAAAGACCTAAAGGGGGCTTTACACGCTACGACATCACTAATGCGAACTCGTTGGGGTCACGGATTTTGTGACGCACATCCGGACGCATTAGCGATGCCGTTGCGTGTGACACCTATAAGCGATTTTGCATCGTTGCAAAAACGTGCAAAATCGCTCATCGGTGACATGGGGGTCCATTCTCAAAAATCGTTACTGCAGCAGTAACGAAGTTGTTCATCGTTCCTGCGGCAGCACACATCGCTCCGTGTGACACCGCAGGAACGAGGAAGCTCTCCTTACCTGCCTTCCGGCCGCTATGCGGAAGGAAGGAGGTGCGCGGGATGTTCGTCCCGCTCATTTCCGCCCCTCCGCTTCTATTTGGCGGCGATTCAGTGACGCAGCTGTGACGTCGCTGTGACGCTGAACAAACCACCCCCTTAGAAAGGAGGCGGTTCGCCGGTCACAGCGACGTCGCCGGGCAGGTATGTGTGACATGTCTGGGCAATGTTGTGCGGCACGGGCAGCGATTTGCCCGTGTCGCACAACAGATGGGGGCGGGTACCCACGCTAGCGATATCGGGACCAATATCGCAGCGTGTAAAGTAGCCTTAAGTCCATCTAGTTCAACCTTCCTCCACCAATTCTACATTTTGTCCCTAAGTCACTTATAACTCATGAGTCACTACCTCTTACACCCAGCAGAGCACCATGTGTGAGAGTAAAGGGTACTCTTGCTAGCGAGATCGCAAGCAATCGTATCCGCCCCCGTCGGTTGTGCGACTCGGGCAAATCACTGCCCATGGTGCACAACCTCATTAGTCCACGTCACACGGACTTACCTGCCCTGCGACGTCGCTCTGGCCGGCGAACCGCCTCCTTTCTAAGGGGGCGGTTCGTGCGGCGTCACAGCGACGTCACACGGCAGGCGTCCAATAAAAGCGGAGGGGCGGAGATGAGCGGGATGTAACATACGGCCCACCTCCTACCTTCTGCATTGCCGGAGGACGCAGGTAAGGAGATGTTCCTCGCTCCTGCGGTGTCACACACAGCGATGTGTGCTGCCGCAGGAACGAGGAACAACAACGCTAATAAGCAGACAACGATTTTTGGTTTCAGGACGACCTCTCTGCGGCAAACGATTTTGACCTCTTTTGCGACCGTTTAAGATCGCTCGTACGTATCACACACTGCGATTTCGTTAATGACGCCGGATGTGCCTCACAAACACCGTGACACCGACGATAATTCACTAACGATATCGCAGCGTGTAAAGCCCCCTTAAAGTAGTTTTTCTGCATATCTCAGCTGTGCAGCTGTGATCTACAGAAAGGAACAAGCGATCAGACTGTTGATCCTTCTAGACCCCTAGAGGGACTAGTGAAATAAAAAAAAAAAAAGTTTTAAAAAAACCTAAAAGTTCAAATCACCCCCTATTCGCCCCATTGAAAATCAAAGGGTAAATAAATAAAAAATAATACACACATTTGGTATCGTCGCGGTCAGAAATACCCGATCTATAAAAATATAAAATCAATTAATCTGATCGGTAAACGGCATAGCGGCAAAAAATTCCAAATGCCAAAATTATGTTTTTGGTCGCCGCAGAAGATGCGATAACAGGCGATCAAAAAGTAGCATCTGCACAAAAATGGTACCGTTAAAAATGTCAGTTTGAGATGAAAAAGCTACGGGTCGCGGAAAATGGTGCAAAAAGTGAACCATTTTTTTGGACAAAATTTTAATTTTTTTAAATTTTTTAACCCCTTAGATAAAAGTAAACCTATACATGTTTGGTATCTACGAACTCGTACCAATTTGAGGCATCACACCGGCACATCAGTTTTACTATACAGTGAACACTGTGAATAACATATCCGAAAAACAATTGGGCAGTCACACTTTATTTGCAATTTTTCAGATTGACAGATTTTTCAGATTGACAGAAAAATAAAAAAGTTACGGCTCTCGGAAGAAGGGGAGAAAAAAAGCAAAACGGAAAATCGCCTGGGGGTGAAGGGGTTAAAAATTGAAATGCCAATTTAGACTTTGACAACAAAAAAAAAATCTAAAGAAGCCACCCAGTTCTGGAAAAGCATTCTGAAAAGCATACAGAAACTGAGTATTCTCTGACAGAATTGCAGGGGTGCCAATACTTTTAGCCAGCACTGTATGTCCGAGGATGCGAATATCCAATGGTTCTGGGTCATGGTAGTGTTTACTGATGATGTGACTGGAGACAGCAACAGCCGGATGAATTAAAACTACATTCATAGCTCGGGCTTCTAACATAGAAGGTGATATGCAGAGCAGCTTGTCCTGGAGAGTCCCCAGAGAGGAGGCCGGCGCTGGACACCAGAGAGAGCAGCAGTAGGTGAGTATATTATCATACATCACATGCACATACACATATTTAGTGAATACAAAATTTAATAGCAGGCTTCTTTAACAATGGTAATGTTGTTCCCAGAAAACAGATCTATCTCTCCACACTGTGCAACCACGCTCCCACTTCAACATATAGTACCCCTACTTCTCCATACTATCCCCCTATGCTACCACTTATCCACACTGTTCAATCTATGCTCCCACTTCTCCATAATGTCCCGCCTACGCTCCCATTTATCCATACTGTCCCCCCTACACTCCCACTTATCCATACTGTCCCCTTACGATCCCACTTATCCATACTGTCCTCCTTACACTCCCACTTATCCATACTGTTCCCCTATGTTCCCACTTATCCATACTGTTCCCTGTGCTTCCACTTATACATATTATATCCCTATGCTCCTGTGACACCCCTCAACTAGTCAGGTGTCACAGGGAACTGCACTCCTTTTTCTTATGGTGCAGAACCCACCCTCCAAGGTTCTGGGATCCTAACTATTGGGATTGCTTCCATCAGCATTCAAATCCTAACCACACCTCACACCACACCCTGTCAGGCACACCAGTGGGTAGTCTAGCTGGAATAGGTCCACCTGCCTAGGGGTCAGGAAGGCTGGTGGGAGGGATTATAGTCAGATCAGTGGTAGCCCTCAGAGAGTGAGGAGCTGAGGGAGTTGTAGCTCCCTGGGAGACTTTGGCTAGGTCGCAGACGGTGGTCTGGGCCCGGAGGAGTCGGAGACCTGGTCGCAGGGTATTGGAGAGAGGTGCCAGACTTAAGGGTGATTTACATGTTGCGACATCGCTAGCGATTGCTAGTGTGACGCCCTGGACACCCCAGGGGTCACAGGTCATTACACTCACTACATACACCCCCACCCCAGTAAGGTCAACCAAAAGACCTGATTGCCTCCCTCAGAGTCAGACAGGCACACCAGGTGGGCGGAGTCAGGCGGATAGACACGCCCTCCGAGGAGTCTGCTGGCCTGAGGCAGGAAAACACAAGTAGAAGGAGTGTGAGAGAGGAGAGATTGAGTTAGGAGAGAGGAGTGAAAGGAGTCAGTTCTGCTTGGGGCCTGGATTGGAGCCTGGATTGGAGCCTAGGACCCCAGATCAGTCAGGTAGGCAGAAGGTAGTGGCCGCCTACAGGAGACCGGGAATACGACCGGCGGAACCGTAAGGGACCGGGACAGGGTAGTGGCCCGCCGGAACCGAACCGGGGAGCACCAGGCAGGGTACTCAGACCCCGAACTAGGCTATAAGCCACCACCATAGTCAAATCAACTGATTGCGGTCTGGACCTCAGGGGTTCATTCCCACCTAAGTCCCGATTGAAGGCAACAGTCCAACCCGTCCGGATAGGAGCCACCGCCAAAGGCCAGAGATCCATGGGGCCAGCGTCTGCGGGCAAACGGGCTCCTATGACACATATACGCCGGGGAGCGGGCTACCAGTGCCCAGGTACAATAGCCAAGATCACATACAGGTGCAGGAGAAAGGCGGACATTACCAACCGATCTGGAGAAACTGCAGCCGGCTGCGGGCCCCGTTCGTCACCCCGTTTGGTTTACCAGTGACTCTGTGTGGTTTAATCGTGAGTACACCAGTGCCCTCGGGCATCGCACCGCATCGCACCACAACCCTGCGCCCTGCAACCTCACTACCGGGCCCCGGCACATACCGCCCCTACCCACGAAGGGGTTAACACCAAGTTGCGCCACTACACCGCTCCCGGAAGCCCCCATACCTTCACCGCAGAGGTGGTGTCCATCATCACCACAACTCGTGGGTGGCGTCACGAACTATACAACACAACCACCCCACAACCCCTGCGTGCACCGCCACTACACCCCTTCCAGAGCGACGTGATCCCCGGGTTGAGAGGCGCTCGAGCCACCGACATACACGAGCCCGGACCCGAGCGGCTCGGCGGTCGCAGCCGAGGCCGCGGGGCGGTACACTAGCGATGTCGAGTGCGATAGCACCCGCCCCGTCGTACGTGCGACATTTGGTGATCGCTGCCGTTGCGAACATTATCGCTACGGCAGCGTCACATGCACATACCTTGTCAGCGACGTTGCTGTGACCGCCGAACAATCCCTCCTTCAAGGGGGAGTTGCGTTTGGCATCATAGCGACGTCACTGCGGCGTCACTAAGCGGCCGGCCAAAAGAAGCGGAGGGACGGAGATGAGCGGGACGTAACATCCCGCCCACCTCCTTCCTTCCTCATTGCTGGTGGACGCAGGTAAGGAGATGTTCGTCGCTCCTGCGGTGTCACACATAGAGATGTGTGATGCTGCAGGAACGAGGAACAACATCGCTACGTACGAGACAACGATTTTTGGTGTTTGGACGACCTCTCCAAAACGATTTTTGTCTCTTTTGCGATCGTTTAAGGTCGCTCGTACGTGTTACATGCTGCAATGCCGCTAACGACGCCGGATGTGCGTCACAAACACCGTGACCCTGACGATAAATCGTTAGCGATATCGCAGCGTGTAAAGCCCCCTTTAGTTTTGGAGAACGGTCGGCATCGGAATATCTAGTAACCGGACCGGTACCAAGCACAGCGGGGTACTGGACCCTAGATCAGGGCGTAGCTTCACGCAATCTGATAATTATCCGGTGGAGGATAGTCTCTTTATGAACTTTCCCCAAGAGCTCAGAGATCAAAGGCACCAACACAACGAGGGGGATAGGGCTTTCCAACCCATGCGGCCCACTGAAATCCCAAGTATCAGCCATCGAGAGCACAGCTCCTCTATTTAAGTATAGGGAGCGGGACCCCGACAGCTTCATGCGAGGAGTCACTCAAAAACGTCTAAACATCAGTTCATGGAGGCAGGTCGGGACCATCAGCAATACCAACGGGAACGGATTCCTGGACGAGCTCTCCAGAGAGGCAGCGGCACCCAGAGACTTGGCTTACTCATGTGTCAGAGTCTACTTAATGGTTGCACCAACATCCACACGGCCTGAGTGAGTAGGCTACTCCCCCACTGCGTCCTGCCTGCTGCATGGTCTGCACCACGCTTCCCTGCGCCTCTACCATCCAGAGTCCCAGGGCCTTCCCCTACCCGTGGAGGGAACATCATCTGGCTGCCCCACTCCGTTTCCCCTGGTTACTCCCATGGGCAGCGGCAGTACCCCCCCTTACCGCGAACCACGGGTGGCATCACGAACACTAAACACTAATCCCCTGTAAATACATTCCCCCCTTTTATTTTCGAGTGGCTGCAAGCCCCCGGGTCCGGAGACCCTTGAGCCACAGCAACCCCCGGATCCGAGCAGTCCGACTGTTGCAGGGGCTGCACACTCCTACATATCCATACTGCCAACTTTTACTTCCACTTATCTAAACTGATCTCCCTGTGCTCCCACTTATACATACTATTCCCCTATGCTCCCACTTATACATACTATTCCCCTATGCTCCCACGTATCCATACTGTTCCCTATGCTCCCACTTAGTCATACTATACCCCTATGCTCCCACTTCTCCATATTGATTTCCCTATGCTCCCACTTATCCATACTGTGCCCCCAAGTTCTTATGTTTCTATACAGTCCCCCCCCTTCTTTATACTGTTCCTTCACTTCTTAATACTGTGCCCCCCTATTTTCCATGTGGTCCACCCACCCCACGCTGCTCCCTCTCTCACTGTCCCTCAGTGTGCACTCACAGTCTCTACAGTCTGACACTGTGTCATTGCAGCCTCCGCAGCACAGCAGTAAGCAGTGCTGACCATTAACCGTCTCTGCTATGCACCGCGCGCTGATGGCAGTTCCAGGCACATACCAGTGATGCTTCATGGCCGCTGGCCTATCAGAGGCAGCTTGCAAACATGTGCGACCTTTGATAGGTCGGTGGCCATTAAACGTCGCTGCATGGTGATGTCAGTGCTCGGCACATAGCAGTGACGTTGGATGGCCCATAGGCCCGCTCTATATCAAGCACCCGCTGTCTAGCCAGGCCAGTCAGACCCTGGTTGTGAGGGGGCCCTTCTCCCCTCTGGGCCCTGGTACCGGCTATATGTCCACCAGTGTGGCCATGTACAGTATATACTATGTCTACAATGTGAGCAGAGCACATGGACTTGCTCCTGAACCTCCACTGATATTGACCTTCAGGCAAAAGTAAGAACTGTAAATATCAATTGTCCTTGATGAACACACTTCAAACACTGATCTATAACAACAATCTGGGCACTATAATGCTCAGATAAGAAGTGGAGCTGAATGCATAGTAAGGGTGCCTTCACACTTTAGCGATGCAGCAGCGATCCGACCAGCGATCTGACCTGGTCAGGATCGCTGCTGTATCGCTACATGGTCGCTGGTGAGCTGTCAAACAGGCAGATCTCACCAGTGACCAGCCCCCAGCCAGCAGCGACGTGCAAGCGACGCTGCGCTTGCACGGAGCCGGCGTCTGGAAGCTGCGGACACTGGTAACTAAGGTAAACATCGGGTATGGTTACCCGATGTTTACATTAGTTACCAGTGCACACCGCTTAGCTGTGTGTGCAGGGAGCAGGGAGCCGCGCACACTGAGCGCTGGCTCCTTGCTCTCCTAGCTACAGTACACATCGGGTTAATTAACTCGATGTGTAATGCAGCTACATGTGCAGAGAGCCGGAGCCGGCAGCACTGGCAGCGTGAGAGCTGCGGAGGCTGGTAACTAAGGTAAATATCGGGTAACCACCTTGGTTACCCGATGTTTATCTTGGTTACAGCTTACCGCAGCTGCCAGACGCCGGCTCCTGCTCCCTGCTCGCTTCATTTGTCGCTCTCTCGCTGTCACACACAGCGATCTGTGTGTCACAGCGGGAGAGCGCCTTTGAAGAAAACGAACCAGGGCTGTGTGTAACGAGCAGCGATCTCACAGCAGGGGCCAGATCGCTGCTCAGTGTCACACACAGCGAGATCGCTAATGAGGTCACTGCTGCGTCACAAAAAGCGTGACTCAGCAGCGATCTCGGCAGCGAGCTCGCTGTGTGTGAAGCACCCCTAAATCTTGAAAAGTACAAAACTTTATTTATTACAAAATCACACGTAAAAACAGGAAAAAAGCCCTCAAAGTGGAGCACATCATCCCCAGTTAATAACCCTCAGAGAAATATATACAAGGATACATCCACAGGTATATTTATATATATAGCCACGAGTGGCTGATAATAGAGACAACAGAAGTCTATTAGTCTCTTCAGGCATAAATAAGCCAATTTAGAATATCAATGCTATATCAGCCAGTAGATAGCAAAATAGTAAGGTGCTACTATTCATGAAAATGTTCAAGATAATATCACCTGCCCATCAGCACCAGATAAAATGTGCATTATTAAATAGGCTATAAACAGCATGCAAATAACACACTGGTTTGCACCTGCATAAATCTACCTTGCTGATGAGGAGGTGGTGGAAAGCAAAACTTCACAGAGCTAATTAACATTCAGTAAGCACCCATGGTCTATCATGAAACACTATATGGCTGATAACAGAGACAACAGAGGTCATATCAGTTGTCAGCTAACATATCACACAGGCATTCATGACAGACCACTAGAAGATGACATTGCATAAAATTACATAATACTATCCACAATCATATACCTGGAAAGGAGGGTAAACTAGGCGAGTGCTCCACCACCCCTGACGCCGTTCCGCCTCGCTTCTTCAAAAGCCCGTTTTTTTCTGGCACGTGTTTCACGGATCACACCACTGCGTGGTCCGTGGAACATCAGTGATGCCAGAAAAAAATGGACATGTCTCCGTGCGGCAATCACGCACACGCGGGTACGCTGCACGGAGACACGTGCAGTGAAAAATCACTGACGTGTGAGCAGACCCATTCATTATAATGGGTCTGCGTATGTCAGTGATTCTGGTACGTTTAAAAAAAAGCACAAACGTACCAGAATCACTGACGTGTGAAAGGGGCTTTAGGGCTCTTTTCCACTTGAGATTTTCATGTGCGAGTGGAATCCGATGAAAAATCGTATTGCACTCGCACCAGTGTTAATCAATGAAGCAGTGTCCTCTTTCTTTTTATTTCTCCACACGAATCGTGCTCTCGGTGCAATCACAGCATGCTGCGTTTTGCAGCGAGTCTTGGCTCACGCGAGTGTAAAATCGCACTGTACTCGCATGTTATGTGACTGCAGTGCGATATACACAGAGACAGACAGCCGAGGAGATGGGGAGAAAGTGCTCCCTCCATCTTCTCCGCTCCTGTGATGTGATCGCTTCACAGTTGCTTGACCCTCGGCTGACGCACGCAGCAGAGGGTCAGTAGCATATCGCCTCTGATGCTCCCGCATCGGAAACGGTAAGCAAATGGAAAAGAGCCCTTACATGCAGGAAACACTCTGAAAAACCAGATCACACTTGTCTACCCATCACAATTTTCACCAGTTTTTTGCGTATGAGCTGTAGCCACTCCCAGTGAGCCCTTCTATAGAGTAGTCCAGAATACTGTATATAAGAGCCCAGGCTGCTCTGTTTAATCTAAAAAACACCTTTATATAGTCACCTATGGGGCGGTCTGGTCTGATGAGTGTCGCTGCTCTCGATCCGCGCCTTCGCCATCTAGTACAATAGCGGTCCTCCTGCCCAGCCCCATGTGCAGTCAAAGTATTGTAGTGTGCATGCGGTCTTTGACCCTTCCTTGCGCCTGCACACTAC
Organism: Anomaloglossus baeobatrachus; assembly: GCF_048569485.1. Lineage (NCBI taxonomy): Eukaryota > Metazoa > Chordata > Amphibia > Anura > Aromobatidae > Anomaloglossus > Anomaloglossus baeobatrachus. The sequence continues at coordinate 613,643,516 of NC_134356.1, read as the reverse complement.
AGTACTTTGCTCTCACGGGACAGATGAAAGTGCGCATGCGCAGGAGCGCAATGGAGGCCTCTGTGTGAATAGTGCAGGACGCATCATGTACACAGGGCTGGGTAGGAGGATGGAGATCGCACTAGATGTAGGAGGCACCGGAGTGAGGGCAGCATAAGCCATCAGACCAGACCGCCGCCTAGGTGAGTATTATAAAACTGTTTTTTTTATGTTCTACACAGCGGCCTGAGCTCTTATATACAGCATATTAGGGTGGCACAGTGGCTCAGTGGTTAGCACTGTGGTCTTGCAACGCTGGGGTCCTTTGTTCAAATCCCACCAAGGACACCATCTGCAAGGAGTTTGTATGTTCTCCCCGTGTTCACGTGGGTTTCCTCCCACACTCCAAAGACATACAGATAGGGACTCTAGATTGTGAGCCCCAATGGGGACGGTGTTTCCAATGTATGTAAAGCGCTGCGGAATTAATAGAGCTATATAAATGAATAAAATAATAATAATAATTATTATTATTATTATTATTATTATTATTATTAAGAGCCCACTGGCGGTGGCCACAGCTTATCATTGCCAAATCTAGTGACAGGTTCCCTTTAAAGAACTGGCTGTTCACTTACAGCCTAATAGATCCACTGGTTGGCATGGTCACAAATGCTATTTACACTGGCGGACATTGAGAGTAAAGGGCTCCTATGGAAGATCAGCATACGGGGCCCCTCTCTCGTCCAAAAGCTCATCAAATTGCACAATTCCACCTGTTTTGAAGGTGGAAATGAGCCCCCTTAACTCTCCGGCCCCTGTGCAGCTGACCAGGTTGCACCATGATATGTCCACCCCTGGTTATTTACAGTACCTGTCAGTTAATGCTTTATCATGGGTTTAAACGGGACATACTAAAAAGAATGATGAAAAGGAATAAATAAAAAGAATGAAGATAATAACTTATTAGGTGTATATTATATAGATGTATAAAAGGTTTCTTAGGCAAGTTAGACATGGAATGAACATGAAATATCTGTAGATAATAGGAGAATGAACACATATCCCATATAACCAGGTGTATATTATGTTACCTGAGCATTATAGGTGTGGAATGATCATGAAATATCTGTAGATAATAGGAGAATGAATGCATATGGCATATAACCAGGTGTATATTATGTTACCTGAGCATTATAGGTGTGGAATGATCATGAAATACCTATAGATAATAGGAGAATGAATGCATATGGCATATAACCAGGGGTATATTATGTTACCTGAGCATTATAGGTGTGGAATGATTATGAAATATATGTAGATAATAGGAGAATGAATGCATATGGCATATAACCAGGTGTATATTATGTTACCTGAGCATTATAGGTGTGGAATGATTATGAAATATATGTAGATAATAGGAGAATGAAGGCATATGCCATATAACCAGGTGTATATTATGTTACCTGAGCATTATAGGTGTGGAATGATTATGAAATATATGTAGATAATAGGAGAATGAAGGCATATAACCAGGTGTGTATTATGTTACCTGAGCATTATAGGTGTGGAATGATTATGAAATATATGTAGATAATAGGAGAATGAAGGCATATGGCATATAACCAGGTGTATATTATGTTACCTGAGCATTATAGGTGTGGAATGATTATGAAATATATGTAGATAATAGGAGAATGAATGCATATGGCATATAACCAGGGGTATATTATGTTACCTGAGCATTATAGGTGTGGAATGATCATGAAATACCTATAGATAATAGGAGAATGAATGCATATGGCATATAACCAGGTGTATATTATGTTACCTGAGCATTATAGGTGTGGAATGATGATGAAATATATGTAGATAATAGGAGAATGAATGCATATGCCATATAACCAGGTGTATATTATGTTACCTGAGCATTATAGGTGTGGAATGATCATGAAATACCTATAGATAATAGGAGAATGAATGCATATGGCATATAACCAGGTGTATATTATGTTACCTGAGCATTATAGGTGTGGAATGATCATGAAATATATGTAGATAATAGGAGAATGAATGCATATGGCATATAACCAGGTGTATATTATGTTACCTGAGCATTATAGGTGTGGAATGATCATGAAATACCTATAGATAATAGGAGAATGAATGCATATGGCATATAACCAGGTGTATATTATGTTACCTGAGCATTATAGGTGTGGAATGATCATGAAATATATGTAGATAATAGGAGAATGAATGCATATGGCATATAACCAGGTGTATATTATGTTACCTGAGCATTATAGGTGTGGAATGATCATGAAATACCTATAGATAATAGGAGAATGAATGCATATGGCATATAACCAGGTGTATATTATGTTACCTGAGCATTATAGGTGTGGAATGATCATGAAATATCTGTAGATAATAGGAGAATGAATGCATATGGCATATAACCAGGTGTATATTATGTTACCTGAGCATTATAGGTGTGGAATGATCATGAAATATCTGTAGATAATAGGAGAATGAATGCATATGCCATATAACCAGGTGTATATTATGTTACCTGAGCATTATAGGTGTGGAATGATCATGAAATATCTGTAGATAATAGGAGAATGAACACATATCCCATATAACCTGGTGTATATTATGTTACCTGAGCATTATAGGTGTGGAATGATTATGAAATATATGTAGATAATAGGAGAATGAAGGCATATGGCATATAACCAGGTGTATATTATGTTACCTGAGCATTATAGGTGTGCAATGATCATGAAATATCTGTAGATAATAGGAGAATGAATGCATATGGCATATAACCAGGTGTATATTATGTTACCTGAGCATTATAGGTGTGGAATGATCATGAAATACCTATAGATAATAGGAGAATGAATGCATATGGCATATAACCAGGGGTATATTATATTACCTGAGCATTATAGGTGTGGAATGATTATGAAATATATGTAGATAATAGGAGAATGAACGCATATGGCATATAACCAGGTGTATATTATGTTACCTGAGCATTATAGGTGTGGAATGATTATGAAATATATGTAGATAATAGGAGAATGAATGCATATGGCATATAACCAGGTGTATATTATGTTACCTGAGCATTATAGGTGTGGAATGATTATGAAATATATGTAGATAATAGGAGAATGAATGCATATGGCATATAACCAGGGGTATATTATGTTACCTGAGCATTATAGGTGTGGAATGATCATGAAATACCTATAGATAATAGGAGAATGAATGCATATGGCATATAACCAGGTGTATATTATGTTACCTGAGCATTATAGGTGTGGAATGATCATGAAATATATGTAGATAATAGGAGAATGAATGCATATGGCATATAACCAGGTGTATATTATGTTACCTGAGCATTATAGGTGTGGAATGATCATGAAATACCTATAGATAATAGGAGAATGAATGCATATGGCATATAACCAGGTGTATATTACGTTACCTGAGCATTATAGGTGTGGAATGATCATGAAATATCTGTAGATAATAGGAGAATGAACACATATCCCATATAACCTGGTGTATATTATGTTACCTGAGCATTATAGGTGTGGAATGATTATGAAATATATGTAGATAATAGGAGAATGAAGGCATATGGCATATAACCAGGTGTATATTATGTTACCTGAGCATTATAGGTGTGGAATGATCATGAAATACCTATAGATAATAGGAGAATGAATGCATATGGCATATAACCAGGTGTATATTATGTTACCTGAGCATTATAGGTGTGGAATGATCATGAAAGATCTGTAGATAATAGGAGAATGAACGCATATGGCATATAACCAGGTGTATATTATGTTACCTGAGCATTATAGGTGTGGAATGATCATGAAATACCTATAGATAATAGGAGAATGAATGCATATGGCATATAACCAGGTGTATATTATGTTACCTGAGCATTATAGGTGTGGAATGATCATGAAATATCTGTAGATAATAGGAGAATGAACGCATATGGCATATAACCAGGTGTATATTATGTTACCTGAGCATTATAGGTGTGGAATGATCATGAAATACCTATAGATAATAGGAGAATGAATGCATATGGCATATAACCAGGTGTATATTATGTTACCTGAGCATTATAGGTGTGGAATGATCAGGAAATATATGTAGATAATAGGAAAATGAACGCATATGGCATATAACCAGGTGTATATTATGTTACCTGAGCATTATAGGTGTGGAATGATTATGAAATATCTGTAGATAATACAAAAATGAATGCATATGGCATATAACCAGGTGTATATTATGTTACCTGAGCATTATAGGTGTGGAATGATCATGAAATATCTGTAGATAATAGGAGAATGAATGCATATGGCATATAACCAGGTGTATATTATGTTACCTGAGCATTATAGGTGTGGAATGATTATGAAATATCTGTAGATAATAGGAGAATGAACACATATCCCATATAACCTGGTGTATATTATGTTACCTGAGCATTATAGGTGTGGAATGATTATGAAATACCTATAGATAATAGGAGAATGAAGGCATATAACCAGGTGTGTATTATGTTACCTGAGCATTATAGGTGTGGAATGATTATGAAATATCTGTAGATAATAGGAGAATGAAGGCATATGGCATATAACCAGGGGTATATTATGTTACCTGAGCATTATAGGTGTGGAATGATCATGAAATACCTATAGATAATAGGAGAATGAAGGCATATAACCAGGTGTATATTATGTTACCTGAGCATTATAGGTGTGGAATGATTATGAAATATATGTAGATAATAGGAGAATGAAGGCATATGGCATATAACCAGGGGTATATTATGTTACCTGAGCATTATAGGTGTGGAATGATTATGAAATATCTGTAGATAATAGGAGAATGAATGCATATGGCATATAACCAGGTGTATATTATGTTACCTGAGCATTATAGGTGTGGAATGATTATGAAATATCTGTAGATAATAGGAGAATGAATGCATATGGCATATAACCAGGGGTATATTATGTTACCTGAGCATTATAGGTGTGGAATGATTATGAAATATCTGTAGATAATAGGAGAATGAAGGCATATGGCATATAACCAGGGGTATATTATGTTACCTGAGCATTATAGGTGTGGAATGATTATGAAATATCTGTAGATAATAGGAGAATGAATGCATATGGCATATAACCAGGTGTATATTATGTTACCTGAGCATTATAGGTGTGGAATGATTATGAAATATATGTAGATAATAGGAGAATGAATGCATATGTCATATAACCAGGTGTATATTATGTTACCTGAGCATTATAGGTGTGGAATGATCATGAAATACCTATAGATAATAGGAGAATGATTGCATATGGCATATAACCAGGTGTATATTATGTTACCTGAGCATTATAGGTGTGGAATGATCATGAAATACCTATAGATAATTGGAGAATTAATGCATATGGCATATAACCAGGTGTATATTATGTTACCTGAGCATTATAGGTGTGGAATGACCATGAAATATCTGTAGATAATAGGAGAATGAAGGCATATGGCATATAACCAGGTGTATATTATGTTACCTGAGCATTATAGGTGTGGAATGATTATGAAATATCTGTAGATAATAGGAGAATAAATGCATATCGCATATAACCAGGTGTATATTATGTTACCTGAGCATTATAGGTGTGGAATGATTATGAAATATCTGTAGATAATAGGAGAATGAATGCATATGGCATATAACCAGGTGTATATTACATTACCTGAGCATTATAGGTGTGGAATGATCATGAAATATCTGTAGATAATAGGAGAATGAGCGCATATGGCATATAACCAGGTGTATATTGTTACCTGAGCATTATAGGTGTGGAATGATTATGAAATATCTGTAGATAATACGAAAATGAATGCATATGGCATATAACCAGGTGTATATTATGTTACCTGAGCATTATAGGTGTGGAATGATCATGAAATATCTGTAGATAATAGGAGAATGAAGGCATATAACCAGGTGTATATAATGTTACCTGAGCATTATAGGTGTGGAATGATTATGAAATATCTGTAGATAATAGGAGAATGAATGCATATGGCATATAACCGGGTGTATATTATGTTACCTGAGCATTATAGGTGTGGAATGATCATTCTCCTATTATCTACAGATATTTCATGATCATTCCACACCTATAATGCTCAGGTAACATAATATACACCTGGTTATATGCCATATGCATTCATTCTCCTATTATCTACAGATATTTCATAATCATTCCACACCTATAATGCTCAGGTAACATAATATACACCTGGTTATATGCCATATGCATTCATTCTCCTATTATCTACAGATATTTCATAATCATTCCACACCTATAATGCTCAGGTAACATAATACACACCTGGTTATATGCCATATGCATTCATTCTATTATCTATAGGTATTTCATGATCATTCCACACCTATAATGCTCAGGTAACATAATATACACCTGGTTATATGGCATATGCGCTCATTCTCCTATTATCTACAGATATTTCATGATCAATCCACACCTATAATGCTCAGGTAACATAATATACTCCTGGTTATATGCCATATGTGTTCATTTTCCAATTATCTACAGATATTTCATAATCATTCCACACCTATAATGCTCAGGTAACATAATATACACCTGGTTATATGGGATATGTGTTCATTCTCCTATTATCTACAGATATTTCATAATCATTCCACACCTATAATGCTCAGGTAACATAATATACACCTGGTTATATGCCATATGTGTTCATTCTCCTATTATCTACAGATATTTCATGATCATTCCACACCTATAATGCTCAGGTAACATAATATACACCTGGTTATATGCCATATGCATTCATTCTCCTATTATCTACAGATATTTCATAATCATTCCACACCTATAATGCTCAGGTAACATAATATACACCTGGTTATATGCCATATGTGTTCATTCTCCTATTATCTACAGATATTTCATGATCATTCCACACCTATAATGCTCAGGTAACATAATATACACCTGGTTATATGCCATATGTGTTCATTCTCCTATTATCTACAGATATTTCATGATCATTCCACACCTATAATGCTCAGGTAACATAATATACACCTGGTTATATGCCATATGTGTTCATTCTCCTATTATCTACAGATATTTCATGATCATTCCACACCTATAATGCTCAGGTAACATAATATACACCTGGTTATATGCCATATGCATTCATTCTCCTATTATCTACAGATATTTCATGATCATTCCACACCTATAATGCTCAGGTAACATAATATACACCTGGTTATATGGCATATGCGTTCATTCTCCTATTATCTACAGATATTTCATGTTCATTCCATGTCTAACTTGCCCAAGAAACCTTTTATACATCTACATAATATACACCTAATAAGTTATTACCCTCATTCTTTTTAGTTATTCCTTTTCATCATTCTTTTTAGTATGTCCCGGTTTAAACATTGCTCTATAACTGCATCTAAAGTCGTGACTGCAACACTTGGATCCCTGTATGTATGAAACCACACTCAATCACTATAGGGGTGTCATGGTGGCTCAGTGGTTAGCACTGCAGTCTTACAGCACAGGGGTCCTGGGTTCAAATCCCTCCAAGGACAACATCTGCAAGGAGTTTGTATGTTCTCCCCGTGTTTGTGTGGGTTTACACCTACCCTCCACAAACATATTGATAGGGAATTTAGATTGTGAGCCCCAATGGGGACAGTGTTGGCAACATATGTAAAGCGCTGTGGAATTATTAGCGCTATATAATTAGAGAATAAATATTATTATTACTTCAACACTCAGACCCCCTGAATTAATTTTGTCACTCAAGTCAGATAATAGCCGCCTGATCATACCACGTATCCCGCGACTCCGGCCTGCACCCACTTAGCTGATCCCAAATGTAGCGTAATCTAAAATGATAAGGTGGTCGTCACCCCCCATACAAGTCAATGGAAACTTAACCCTCGTGAGAAAGAATCCTATACATCTAGAAAATCTCTTTTCTATTGACTTACATGGGTGTAAAAAAAAACAAAAGATCTGTCGAAACGCGTCTAACCCTCGCACCATGGAAATGATTTGTCCTCTAGTTGCAGCCTGTGTGCACACAAAAGCATAAAGTCCCATGTACAGGAAATAAGCGTAAAACAAAAGCTACAACACACAGAGAGCATAAAACATCCAGCTCCAGAAAATGCTAGAAAGGCTGATGATACTGATGTAATGCGGACAGGCGGAGGGCCAATGTAGCTTCTCGTGCCCCTATGTTGGGCAGTATGCTATATACTTCTTCCCACAAATGATCCATAATTCTGCTCGAAAGTGAAAGTTGCAGGGAAAAGCTTAGGCACATGAGCAGAGGAATAGGAGGGATACCAGGGATCAGGGGGGCAGTGCCAGGAGGACTTACCATGACTTGCAGGGGTCCTGGCAGTGTGAGTGGTGCCTATAGGTGTGTTACATTGTAGTCCTCAGGGAGTCCAGCTGACACTGTGCTGTGCTGTCAGGGACTGCCTGCCTTCCTGTCCTCCTTTCCTCCCCCTCAGTTCCCAGCCTATTCCTGTTATCCACCCCTGGAAAGGAGGAGTTGCTGAAAATAGTGTCACCAAACAAGCAGGCATGAAAAAACACTCATTATGTGACCTCTCCGCGCCCATATACCTCCATACAGCACCGTGTACTTACTGCCACTACCACCCCAGCCACCTATAAAGTATGAACCTAAAAGGGAAATCGCATGTGTGACAATTCCCTACTTGTTCTAACAATATTATTGTTTATACATTTTATTAAAACAACATTGAGAATTGCTGCAAAGAACCGCTAAGTTAAGTGACTGGCTGCAGCGCCGCTGATGTGGCGTCACTACTGCAGCCAAACAACACAGTCTTGGGCAGCAGCGAAGATACAGCGCTGGACACACGATACTGAGGTTGTTTTCTTAGGCTGGTTTCACACTTGCATTTTTTTCCTTCAGTCGCAATCCGCCGTTTTGGAAAATCCGTTAACAGATTCCGCTGCTTCCCATAGACTTGTATAGACGACGCATTGCGACTCATGGTCCTGCGTTGCATCCGCCGGCCGACGTTGCGTTGCATCCGCCGGGCGGAAAGAACGCAGCATGTAGTGTTTTTCTGCGCTTCCCTGAGCGTCAAAAAAACCGCAATTTGCTGGATTCCGTTGGCGTCCGTCATTTTTATAATGGAAGCCTATGGTGGCGGAATCCGGCGGAATCCGTCATTGGAGGGATTCCTGTGCCGCATCTGTGCCGCCCCCGTGCCAGCAGCCGGCGTTGCTCACATCCGGGGCCTACGGTACCCCTCGAAGGGTTCCCCGGGGGTCTCGTGGTCACTCCGAATAAAAGGGGGACGTATTTGTATGGGGTTGATTGTAGAATGTCTGTGACGCCACCCACGGTGTGTGGTGAAGTGCGACACCACCGCTGCTGTTGTGGGATACCCGAGGCAGATGTAATGGTAGCCGGATGTTAACCCGTCCGTGGGTAGGGATGGTTGCCCCGGGGCCCAGTGTCTCTGTGCAGGGTATGGCAATGGCAAGGGCTCGCACGCCCAGGTGGACCAGGGGATAGTTGGTTACTCACTATTGAATGAATTACACATGTCTTTTGGTAAGCCAAGGTGCTGGTCGCCGGCCGCCACGGCCGGTTGTACTCCAGTCCCCCACCCGGGCTGGTGGTCGCTGTCATTTTCTCTGCACTGTTTTTATGTATTGTAGGCTGCCTAGTTTGGAAGTCAGGAGTCTGCTCCCGGCTTGCTGTGTGACTTATTTGCCGTGCCCGCAGACGTTGACCCATGGGATCTATGGGCCCTGGCGGTTGCCCTATCTGTGGGTGGTTCTCTTCTTTCGGGGCTTTGGTTGGGACAGGACCTATAATCCTGCCCTCAATCGGTTAATTAGCTAGGCCGCTGGTTTCGGTCCTGGCCTCAGGGTCCGAGTACCAACTCTGTGCACGGTTTCCGGTCGGGGTCTCCGGTGTCGGTACCGGTGGGCTTCAACCCTTCTCCGGTCCTTCTCGGATCTGCCGAGTCATCTTTCCGTCTCCTACTGATGGAGACCACCATCTGCCACCTAGCCAAGGTACCAGGGCTCCGGCCCTGGCACCGTTCAACTTGAACTTCCTCTGCTGGAGCTACACCTAGCTCCAGCCCACACTCCTCTCCACTTAAACTCCGAGCTAATCTGTTTTTTTTCCGCCCCGGGCTGTCTAGACCCCTAGGTGGGCGTTTCCTTACTGCCTGGTCCCGCCCACTGGTGTGCCTGTCTTGCCCTAAGGGGGGTGACTAGGGTTTCAGGTCGGCTGTATGTTACCTAGGTGAGGGAAGGTGTTATGCGGGGGGCTATGTGTGACTACCTGGTTTTGCCAGGGTGTCACATTCCCCCTTGGTTTAATACAGACCGTCCGCGGGCTGTCCGACCACCAACATTTATTGAACAGGAACTGTTGAAAAAGGTAAAAACACAATTACAAGCATAATAACATATGTACATCGAAGTATACTCTAATTCTTCCCTTACGGGAGGCACTTTTCTGAAACGTTGCACATTTAAAACCGGGACGGGACGGACCGGGTCCTTCTCACCTCACCCACCCAAAACAACCTAGCTCTGGTGCCACTGTGGCGCCCCTGACCTGGTCAGGCACCACTGAGTACTGCACCCATGCTGGGGACAGTACAATACAGGTAATCCAGAAGGCTGACCGAGGTGTGACTACACAGGCGCATAGTGATCAGGTCTCACACATGTACCTTTGGGAGGACCCCTGGGGATCCCAGGAGGGGGAAAAGCCTTCACCTCCACTGGAATAGTGGAGGGGGCCAAAAGCCTCCATCTCCACTCAAGGGGTGTGGTAAGAGAGCTTGGTTGCTAGGTGGCGTAGGCAAGAACAGGAGAGGAGGAGCAGTGAGCCGGTTCAGTGCAGAGTCCAGGGAGCTCGGAGGAGAGCAGACCCCTGGGGCTGTTGCAGTCTGACAGCGTCCGCGCAGTGGCTACCGACGGGGGAGAACGGTCACCTAGGAGTGCTACCCGAAATCCATCTTCAGCTAAAGAGAGAGCACGGAGTGGGAAGTAAGGAGACTGCTAGGGAGTACCAGGCCCAAACGGGCGGCAGATCCCGGAGCGGGGATAGATCCACCTTTCCTTGCTAAACCTGCCGGTGTGGGGCCCTCAAAGCCCACATCACAACACCACAAAAGCCGCAGCCACGTAGCCACAGTTAGGGCCCATAGTTCACAGGAGGCAAGCAGCTGGAGTGATCTGGTCCAGGCGACAAGCAAACGGCAACTGCAGGGGAGAGAGGCTTCAGCAACTTCCCTGGGTGACCCCCATAGGGACTAAAAGTCGGGGTTACCCCAAACCACTAAGGGCTAAGGAAGGCGAGTCGGTAGTCACCATCATAAGTCAGCCTGAAGGATACCTGGTTCCAGCCTGGTTCATCCCAGCTACGCCCGGGTTACTCACCCTGCCATCTGAAGTGAGTAAAACCCCTGAAAGACATCCTGCTTGTGTGGAGTTATTCTGCGCCTTGTGGTTCTACACACCTACACCGGGCCCTGGGGCTTGCCTCACTCTCAGGAGGCTATCCCAACTGACTGCACACACCATCAGCCCCAGGCGACCCTCAACCTGCAGTGGCGGTCCCCACTGACCGCAATACTGAGAGTGGCGTCACGACGAATAGAGGATTTCCTACCGGTGACAAGATCCAGACTGACAGCGGAGTCCCTGAAGGTAATGCACCGATACAGCGTCCCCGGGGCTCGACATCTGGCGTCACGAACAGAATAAGGACTAGACCTGTTCAGACAGGTGACCATGTGCCTGGGCGGTCCGCTTGGAAAATTGGAAGCGCCGCCATATTGCCACCATGAAAAGCGCGCTGAAAAACAACAGCAGCCCGCGCTGGGAGAAGTTACCGCCCACGAAGAGGTGTGGCTACCCAGAGATCCCCTGCAGAGTTCTGACCTCGCTTGTGAAGAGAGCGGAAGCGTTCAGAGACGTCGGGACAGAAAGGAAGCCACAAGTCTGCTGTTGGAGGAAAGAGACGCAGAAGAAATGGCGTCTGAACACAGAGACCCAGAGCCAGGCTCCGCTGCCTGGTGGTGTCGGGAGCTCGCCGAGTTCTGCGATCAACTGGAGGCCAGGGTCGGAAGGCTGATCAGAGAGGGACGTGCGGAGTTCCTGGGAATGACCGCGGCGGTTCAGGCCTATGAAGAGAGAGCCGCGCGCCGAGTGCCAGACCGGGCGGTGACGACTCAGACCCCGATGCTGCCACCGATGGGTGAGTCCAGTGATGCCCCTGCCAGCGCGAGTGCCCCGACCCCTGCTGCCACGTCCGCGGTCCCTGAAGAGGCGTCCGGCGCGGCGACGCTGAAGCAGGCCGCAGCCACGCCAGGTGCAGCCCGCCAAGCTCAGGCCGCCGCAGCGATGCCCTGCTCGGCCCACCAAGACCCGGTCCCTGCAGCAACGCCCAGTCCGGCCCGCAGAGAACCGGCAGCCACCGCGACCCTCATCCGCGCCGCAGGTGTGACGCTGACCCAGGCCGCCGCCATGCTAGGCCCGGCCCGCCGAGACCTTACCGCAGCCGCAACGCTCGTCCGCGCCGCAAGTGAGGTGCTGAACCAGGCCGCAGCCACGCCAGGTGCGGCCCGCCAAGCTCCGATCGCTGCAGCGACGCCCAGCCCAGCCTGCAAAGATCCCATCGCAGCTGCGACGCCGATCCAAGCCACGACAGCGACGCTGACCCAGGCCGCCGCCATGCAGGGCGCGGCCCGCCAAGACAAGATTGTATCACCATTTACCCCGGCCTGCAAGGCCAGAGCAGACATCGCTCCCCAGTCCAAGGAGGTCCCTGCTAGGAAGTCTACGCTGGGGGAGGACCCCGCATACTGGAAGCTGAAGGCTGACCTAGAGGCTCAATTCCCACAAGAGTTGGTGGACCAGTATTTGCTTCCTCCGCACACCCCCAAGAGGATTCCGGCAACCCCTGCAGCAACCACGCCAAAGAGTCCCCCGCCTGGGCCTGCTGATGAAAGTCCATCCCCAGCACTGCCACCAAAGGAGTGCTCAGAAGAACTAAGGGGGAGGGGAGGCCAGGAAGCTGAGAAGCTGACTCAGGAGCCACCAGCAGTGGATCCATGCCCAGAGCCGGAGATGTTGCCATATTCCCGCTGGGATGAGGAAGACCTAACACCGTCTGCTGAAGAAGATCTACCCAAAAGCCTCACCTGGGAGCTTGTAAGCTGTACCTCGCAGAACCCGGCCCGCAAGACACGGCGCCGTAGTAGAACCCAGTCTTTCCCTGCACCGCAGTCTCCAGAGCAGAGAGATGAAATAACGGCCAGAGACCTAGAGGAGAAACGGTTCCTGAGAAGAGCCAAAGCCCAGGTCAGAGGACCCCTGTGTCGAGGAGTAGTAGAAGATTTCAGCCTAAAATCAGGATACGGCTTTATAGTTGCACCTGGTATGAAAGAAGGCATTTTTGTCAATAGAAGAGACGTGAGAGCTCATTTGCCCTGAGGACATCCTGGAAGAAACCTAAGAATGGGAGACACAGTGCAATTTACAATGCATCAAGGAGAAAGAGGCTGGTATGCACTAGATGTAACACCATGTCCTAAAGAAAAAGAAACAGACAGAGATAGAGAAAGAACAGACAAAGAACCCACTGATGAGACTACCACAGACGAAGAAAGAGGTCAAGAAAGCAACAGGTGCCGCAGCCCTACAGGCCCAAGCCCTGGTGAGGAGGAATCTGCATAAAGTAAAGTACACCAAGTTACTGTTTGACCAGTTTGAAGTTTTGCAACGTTTTCAAGTTTAAGCAATGTGCCCACATAAACTAATGTGAGAAATGAACCTTAAGGCTATGAACTGGCTATAGCCACAAACTCTCGCAGTGTAAATAGTTACACCTGAGGGCACCACCACCACCAGAGCCAGCCTGTTTAGGGGCTTGGCTCGTCTGCAACCAGGGAGCACGTCCGTATATAGGGCCTTGGCTCACCTGCAACCAGAGAGCATGCCTGTTTATGGGGCCTGGCTCTCCACCACAAAGAGGGTACCTGGTCAGCACCAACTGTGAAGGCCGCCTCTGGATCCTGCCAGAAGTGGCTGAAGGCGCGGCTTCACCAGGCCAGGTATGCCCTGAAGACCACCAGCCCATGAAAGCCGCCTCTACATCCCGCCAGAAGTGGCTGAAGGCGCGGCCAACGTGAGAGGGTTTTGGGTGGGTTAACGGACTTGTGGGTGGAGGGTGGTGATGTATGGTACCTGGTGGTTTTAAAATGTTTTACCATGTTTTTAATGTTTTATGCATTTTAAAATGTTGTCTTGCAGCCCGAGGACGTGCTGGTGATAACTAAGGGGGAATGTGGCGCCCCTGACCTGGTCAGGCACCACTGAGTACTGCACCCATGCTGGGGACAGTACAATACAGGTAATCCAGAAGGCTGACCGAGGTGTGACTACACAGGCGCATAGTGATCAGGTCTCACACATGTACCTTTGGGAGGACCCCTGGGGATCCCAGGAGGGGGAAAAGCCTTCACCTCCACTGGAATAGTGGAGGGGGCCAAAAGCCTCCATCTCCACTCAAGGGGTGTGGTAAGAGAGCTTGGTTGCTAGGTGGCGTAGGCAAGAACAGGAGAGGAGGAGCAGTGAGCCGGTTCAGTGCAGAGTCCAGGGAGCTCGGAGGAGAGCAGACCCCTGGGGCTGTTGCAGTCTGACAGCGTCCGCGCAGTGGCTACCGACGGGGGAGAACGGTCACCTAGGAGTGCTACCCGAAATCCATCTTCAGCTAAAGAGAGAGCACGGAGTGGGAAGTAAGGAGACTGCTAGGGAGTACCAGGCCCAAACGGGCGGCAGATCCCGGAGCGGGGATAGATCCACCTTTCCTTGCTAAACCTGCCGGTGTGGGGCCCTCAAAGCCCACATCACAACACCACAAAAGCCGCAGCCACGTAGCCACAGTTAGGGCCCATAGTTCACAGGAGGCAAGCAGCTGCAGTGATCTGGTCCAGGCGACAAGCAAACGGCAACTGCAGGGGAGAGAGGCTTCAGCAACTTCCCTGGGTGACCCCCATAGGGACTAAAAGTCGGGGTTACCCCAAACCACTAAGGGCTAAGGAAGGCGAGTCGGTAGTCACCATCATAAGTCAGCCTGAAGGATACCTGGTTCCAGCCTGGTTCATCCCAGCTACGCCCGGGTTACTCACCCTGCCATCTGAAGTGAGTAAAACCCCTGAAAGACATCCTGCTTGTGTGGAGTTATTCTGCGCCTTGTGGTTCTACACACCTACACCGGGCCCTGGGGCTTGCCTCACTCTCAGGAGGCTATCCCAACTGACTGCACACACCATCAGCCCCAGGCGACCCTCAACCTGCAGTGGCGGTCCCCACTGACCGCAATACTGAGAGTGGCGTCACGACGAATAGAGGATTTCCTACCAGTGACAAGATCCAGACTGACAGCGGAGTCCCTGAAGGTAATGCACCGATACAGCGTCCCCGGGGCTCGACACCACCACTAAAACACAGGTTGGCACCCCTTGCCCAAGTTCAGGTTAGGTCCGGGTGTTGCCCATATGGGCCAGGTAAAAAGTTCCTTACCCGGCAGTCCTTTCAAGGGTCCCACGTCCAGGGGACCCCTGACCCGGAGGGTAGTCACCGGTTTCGGTGGTGACTGAGCCTCGGCCGACTCTACCGCAGGCCCTTCCTCCAACCAGCCTCTCCAGAGACTGCGGCAGGTGAGAAGGTTGGTCAGGGACTATTTACAAGGCCCAAAAGTTTTTGGGTTGGCTTTCCAGTCCAAAGCCATGGTCTATTAACTGTAAACGGGAGTTTAACTGTAAACGGTCCCAACGGGGACTTGCATAAGTGGGGTAGCCGGGATTTCGCTACCACTGCTACATGGGGCCGTATGGCTCACTTGGCCCCCGGGGGCTCAGCATTCCGGGACCAGCTGCAATGCATCCCAGAGCTTTGAACTTCCATCGGGAACGGAGGTGGTATAGCAGGTGATGCCGCTGCTCCAGGGAGCGGTGCAGGCCGGCACTCTCCCATCACATAGGAAACAGGCTCCAGCTCTGGGCAGGTCAACGAGGTTGAGATGGTCTGGGTACCTTTCTCCCGACGCGATACCGTATGGGTAGCTTGGCTCTCACGGGCCCACACCACGGCCACCATTCTCCGGACCTCTCTTTCCACTCCAGCACCTGTTGCAGTGACTGCGACCGCACCCGGACACAGAATCTCGCTAGCTCCCGCTCCAGCCAGGCAGCGATTCCCATCGGTAAGCGATCTGATTTGTGTTCCTCCGCGGGGATCACAACTCCGCCTCGGGGCGCCGCCGCTCCAGCGGTCGGCGTGGCTCCAGCATCAGGTTTAGGCCAGCACTCCTTCATGCGGCTGGTTAGTTTCGTTTTACGACCTCGAGGTTTACCTTCCGGCTGTGTTCCCAGGGGGCGGGGCTTCAGCTTCGCGCCCTTTCTCGGGGGAGAAGACGCTGGACTGTAGTTTTTCGCGCCCAAAAATGGCGGCAAAAATGGCGACCTCTGAAAATTTCTCAACGGATCACCGCTGACTGTCCAATTCAAGGCGCACTTCCACCAGGTAGGTGGATGGGCTTGAATCCTTTTCGTGACGCCAGGTTTCGGGGTTTGCCGCCCCCGTGCCAGCAGCCGGCGCTGCTCGGATCCGGGGCCTACGGTATGGCTCGAGGGGTTCCCCGGACCCAGGGGTCTTGCGATCACTCCGAATAAAAGGGGGACGTATTTGTACGGGGTTGATTGTAGAATGTCTGTGACGCCACCCACGGTGTGTGGTGAAGTGGGACACCACCGCTGCTGTTGTGGGATACGCGGGGGAGATGTAATGGCAGCCGGATGTTAACCCCTCCGTGGGTAGGGATGGTTGCCCCGGGGCCCAGTGTCTCTATGCAGGGTATGGCGATGGCAAGGGCTCGCACACCCAGATGGATAGTTGGTTTCTCACTATTGAATGAATCACACAAGTCTTTTGTCTCCAAGGTGCTGGTGGCTGGCCGCCGCGGCCGGTTGTACTCCGGTCCCCCACCCGGGCTGGTGGTCGCTGTCCTTTCCTCTGCACTGTTTTTGTGTATTGTAGGCTGCCTGGTTTGGAACTCAGGAGTCCGCTTCCAGCTTGCTGTGTGCCTAAGGAGCCGCACCCGCAGACGCTGACCCATGGGATCTACGGGCCCTGGCGGTTGCCCTATCCCTATCTGTGGGTGGTTGTCTACTTTCGGGACTTTGGTTGGGACAGGACCTATAATCCTACCCTCAATCGGTTAATTATCTAGGCCGCTGGTTTCGATCCTGGCTTCAGGGTCCGAGTACCCCCTCTGTGCACGGTTTCCGGTCGGGGTCTCCGGTGTCGTACCGGTGGGCTCCAACCCTGTCCCGGTCCTCCTCGGATCTGCCGAGCCGTCTTCCCATCTCCTGCTGACGGAGACCACCGTCTGCCACCTAGCCAAGGCACCAGGGCTCCGACCCTGGCACCGTTAAACTTGAACTTCTCCCCTGCTGGAGCTACACCTAGCTCTAGCCCACACTCCTCTCAACTTGAACTCCAACTCAATCTGGACTTGAACTGAACTGTTTTCCCGCCCTGGCTGTCTAGACCCCTAGATGGGCGTTCCCTATCCGCCTGGTCCCGCCCATTGGTGTGCCTGCCTTGCCCTGAGGGGGGTGACTAGGGTTTCAGGTCGGCTGTATGTAACCTAGGCGAGGGATGGTGTTATGCGGGGGCCTATTGTGTGACTACCTGGTTTTGCCAGGGCGTCACACTACAATAGGCTTCGTCACCACTGACATGACTAAAAAAGGCACGGACTACTCAAAATGATCTGAGGGTGCTTTCTACGCGTTTGACTGTCTTAAAAAATGCTGTTCGTTTATACCTGTATTGATACAAATTGATGTATCTCAACCTTTTACGGTGGAGGTTGATGCTTCAGAAGTAAGGGTGGGAGCTATTTTGTCTCTTGGTAAACTGCATCCATGTGCCTTCTTTTCTAAAAAAAAACAAAAAACTATCTTCGGCTGAACGTAATGATGATATTGGTAACAGGGAATTACTGGCTATCATATTTGCATTTTGAGCAATGGTGACACTTTCTGGAAGGAGCTATCTATCCTGTTACAGTAATCACTGACCATAAAAATCTTCTCTACCTTGACTCAGCTAAGCGTCACTTATTGTTTTTCAATAGGTTTAATTTTTGTGTACCTTTTCGCCCTGACTATAAGAATATTAAAGCCGAGTTGTGGTGTCGGCGCGCAGTACTGATTTTGAGTCTGAAATCGATAAGGCTCTATCACGAGTGGCTCCCATCATTAAGAGACTTGTGACTGATTTGGGGCCGGAGTCTCACTTTTCCTTGTGATACTCTGAATTTTAAATGTGTTTTCCTTTCTGTTGGTGCAGCAAGGATTGATTTCAGTTTTTCTGTTTGCAGCTTCTGGTCAGTTCTCCTCAGGTGCAGCCAGTTTGTGACACTCCCATTCCCTTTAAATAGTCACATGTTCCATCACATGATGCCGGTAATAGAATTCCCATTCTGAAACTATCCACACAGGAAAGAGGAAGCTCTGGTAGCCAGTGAAGCCATGCTGCTGCTAGAGACCTTGCTGTTGCTTTAGTGCACTTTGGTGTGGGCCTCTTGGTGAAGTGGTGTTGGCTGCAGCCCTGGTGTCTGGATGCAGCCATGAAGGTGGTGTATATCCTTTTTTGTCTAAGTTTGCCTGTCTGACCTCCTTCCCTTGTGTAATATTACTGTAGTGGTGACATCTAGTGCACTCACTGGCCTTGGCACTATACAGTGTGGGTGGAGGGACAGAAAGGGACTAGGTACATGATGGCGAAGAGGAGAAGGACTCTTTTAGCGATGTTAGGCCAGCTTAGGAGACAGACACACAGGTTAGTGTCAGGAGGTTTCCCAAGCTTCGCTCCTTATCATCAGGGCCTTCCTCTCCCTTATCATTCCTGTTGAAACATGTGTATTTCGCCACTCGCCGGACATTCGTTAGTCCATGTGCATCTGTTACGTCATGTGCTTGGACATTCACTAGTCTGAGCATGACAGGCACAAGGTGATGTGCTATCTGGAGTTCTGGTGAAAAAGTTTTTTGTTCCTCTAAATCTTAGTTGTATGGTTCTGGGAGAGCATCATGATTCTGTTTTGGCCAGTCACCCTGGTGTTAAAGGTACTCTTGATCTCATATTGCATCCCTTTTGGAAGCCCAGAATCTGGAAGGATGTGCTAACATATGTGTCTGCCTGTAGCACCAGTGCGTGCTTGAAGGCATCTCACTCTTGTCCTTCAGGACGTTTGTAGCCTTTGAGTGTTCCCAGCAAACCTTGAACAGACATTTCATGGAGTTTATAACAGATTTACCCTTCGCTGCTAGTAATAGTCATTTTGATGGTGTTGGATAGGATAATGCCAAAACTTTAGCCCAGGTATTTGCACGTGAGATCGTCAAACTCCATTGTCTCAGAGGAACTCAATTTATTGCCAAATTTTGGAGAGCCTTTTTGCTCTCGGTTAAGGATTATCTCATTCTTCAGTATTCCAACTTCAGTCTAAAGGGTAAATAGAACATGTAAATCAGAATTTGGAGCAGTATTTATGTTGTTTTGCATCTGATAACCAGGAAGCGTTGTCCTCTTTCCTTCCTCTCTCCAAATTTGCCATCAATAATCGCCATCATGAATCTTCTGGGGTATCTAATTTTTTTTCTGTTTATGGTCATGATCCTCATTTCTGTATGTTTCCGGAGGAGCACTCATCCGGTACCTGGGGGAGGACCTATTTGTCTGATCATTATCGTCTACATGGGAGAGGATTCAGAAGCATTTCCGTGACATAGGTTCTAAGTATAAATGGGCGGCTGACAGTAGACGTATGACTGGTCTGGACCTGCGTGTGAATGATCTGGTGTGGTTATCTACTAAAACATCAAGCTTAAGATACCTTCATTGAAGTTAGGACCCCAGTTTATTGGTTTGTACAAAATTACAGTAGTCAGCAATATTAATTCTGTTGCTTTCCGTCTGGCATTGCCTGCATCTTTTAAGATCCATAATGTATTCCAGAGATCATTGTTAAAAAAATATGTGGGTTCAGTAACATCTCTTCCCTTTCCTCTGCCTTTGCTCTTAGTCGATGGGTGTTTAGAATTCCAGGTGTCCAAGATTGTTCATTTTCATTGGCAGGGTTATGTTCCTGAGGAGAGGACTTGGGTACCAGCCTCCGGTATCCATGCTGAGTGCCTGGTTGGGGCCTTTCATCATCACCATCTGGAGAGACTGGGTCTTGAGGGTCCAGAGGCATCTCTTAGAAGGAGGAGTACTGTCACAAGGAGATTTTCACAAACTTTGCCGACTGTTATGGTGGCGTTGGGTTCTGTTCAAACTACTGATTCTGACACTCAACCTGATAACTTCTCTGAGGTCTGTAATCAGCTCAGGCTGACTCGGGCGTCGACCAACAGGTTGATAGTTCTTAGGCAGGCTAGCAAGAGTTAATCTCTGCTAGTCTCCTTGAGAGTCATCTACTGAATGATTACATGTTGTGGGGATCAATCACATCTGCTCACCCCCTATATATGCTGGCTGGACATTTTAATTAATTGGTTTATCTTAGTTGGTCTGCTGAGGTGTGTTGATCCAGACTATCTGGTGTGATACCTGTTGCTGTGTGCGGTTGTGGAGTTTACTCTTCCTACCTTTTTTTTGCTACCCTCCTGCTCTTATTTTTCTCCGGAGTCTATCTTTGCCTATACCTGTGAGGGTGCAGTGTGTCAGAGTTTTGGTTTTCTCTTGCCTGTCTTTATCTGGTAATCATCTCACTCCTGCCCTGTCCCTCCCTGGGGAGAGGGGAATATTAGAGTAGTATTTTTTAGGAGTATAGATAGGCACGGGACTCCAGTATCTCCATCAATAGGAGTAATTAGCAGGTAAGAGATAACCTAGTATTCCCTAGTGTAAGGAACAGCATAGGAGCCCCTTGTCTCTCCCTATCCTGAAGTAGCATCGTGACACACCTGGGACTGGACACTCCCCCGTTTCTGTGGGCTTAAATTCAAGAGAGCTCACATATACTCTCTCCTTCTGACCAGTGGATCACAAGTCGAAGACCACGAACATAATGGGCTAAGTTTATCAAATACCCCTGCATCTCACTAATACCCCTGCATTCCACATAGAGATAGTTAAACCTGTTTCACACATCCGGCATTTCGCCGGATTGATGGATCCGCCACACTCCAGTAGAGTGTAATACAGTACAATGGCATCGCGGCAAGCTTCGGTCACATGCTGTCATGTGACTTTAGCATGTGACCGGAGCTTACCGCGATGCCATTGTACAGTATTACACTGTACTGGAGTGTGCCGGATCCGGCAATCCGGCGAAATGCTGAATGTGTGAAACGGACCTAAGTTAGTATTGTTAGGTGCGTTGGACTGCTAATTGTGTGTGTTTTAGCTAAAGTGAATGGAAAATATTATTAGGTTATGGTGGGTTTAATTGTGAGATATTACTGCATCTTTATAGCTAGTAATTAGTGTTGAGCGGACCCGGATCTGAAAAATCCGTATCCGCACGGTTCGAGGGTCTGATCTGAGTCCGACCAGTACCCGGGGTGCACGATCCGTATCCGGTTTTTTTTGTTGTTTTTTTTTATTATTCTCTCTCTCTCTCTCTCTCTCGTGTCCCGGATCCCGTTCCCCATTGATTTATATGGCCGCGGATTCCGGATCGGATCTGGACTTCGGCGTCAACCCGATCCGGATCCGCCGGACCCGGATTATGACCGATCCGCTCAACTCTACTAGTAATATATACAGTAGACTTTTGGTGTATGTGTAATAAATATTATTTTATTCTACCATTTTCTCTCAATTAGTCGCCATTCATATATATTTAGCAAAGGAACAGAAAGTGTTAAGGCATAATTAATGTTGAATATTAATTAATAATAGTCAAAGTTGACATTAATAATTTACGGAACTCCCCTTCAACAATGGCGGAGGAGTTCCCCTTCATATCAGCAAGCTGGTCAGTGTAATTATTGAAATATTAATTATTAATAGTCAAGGCTGGAATTAATAATTAATATTGGAGGTAGCCCCTTTATCAAAATATGTGAAAATCACTCATGAATCACTGATGGTAAAAATTGACACTGACAAAACACTTATGGCAAGGTTACGTGCATGGGCGCACCCAGGATCAAAACGGGGGGGGGGGGGGTAATGGGGGGGCAAGCCATGGTCGTAAAATATTAGAACGGAAAAGGTGAAGGAAACGAACATTTTAACTATTTACTGGCCGAATAACAAATAATGCAAATAGTAATGATTACACTCTCTCATCAGTGATCACTATTATAGACCTATTGGAAAACATGGAATTTATGGTTAAATGTCTCTAGGCTGGGTTGCTTCCTCTCAATTTCATTTCCTACAGAAATTACTTAACTTACCTTTTTGGAACCAGTTTCTTATATCCATTTAGGCAGCCTCGATGTCTTCTAAATGTAAATAAGAAGGCAAACTACTAAATTATAACTGGAATAAATTCGAAAGATTAGTTGTTTTAAAGAAAAAGGTGCGTTCACATGCTGCGTATTTCTGCATTTATGCAGCGCAGGACCTGGAGCAGGACCTTAAACAGCACCATGTGACCAGGCAACGTCACTGGTCACATGGTGCTTCCGGGTTCTAGAGCCCTCCCACAAACACATACTGTATACAGCCCCCCATAGGGCTCCCATCTCATATACAGCCCCCCTTAGGGCTCCTATCTCATATACAGCCCCCCTTAGGGCTCCCATCTCATATACAGCCCCCCTTAGGGCTCCTATCTCATATACAGCCCCCCTTAGGGCTCCTATCTCATATACAGTCCCCCTTAGGGCTTCCATCTCATATACAGCCCCTCCATAGGGCTCACATCTCATATACAGCCCCTCTGACTCGCCCACCCCAGGGCTATGTGACACCCGGTGTCGGGCCGGACTAGTCCGGGGGGTCGTCAGTGGTGGCGGGGCCCGACTCCGTGACCCTGGCGGGAGTCAATTAATATGGCTTCAGTGGGGGTGATTAAAGTTTATAATATTCGTGACGCCACCAGTGGTTTGCGGCTATTAAGCCGCAACTGCTGTATGGGGCCTCCGGGGGTGATGGAACCGCAGCTTGAATGGTCCTGCTCCCCACAGGTGGAGCGGTACCCCGGGGCAACAGTTGGTGCTTGTAAGTGTCTATGCAGTGATGGAAGTCTATGCAGATAAAATAACAGAGGCAACACCAGGGGGTGCAGTTTCAAGATGTTTACTCACAGTTGGTTATTTGACACGGCAGCTGTCCGGTTGCCCACTGGTGTGCTGGAATCCCCTGTCAGGGACCTCCGCTGATCCCGGGTAGATCTGGAAATGGAAGCCGGTGCACCCCTCTATTGTGTTCCTTTGTTCAGCTGACTTCTAAGCCTTGCCTTTGCTGGATGAACCTGGCTTGGCCTCCACTACAGCCTCCAGGCCAGGGGCTTTCCTAGTGGGTGTTCTACCCCCTTTCCAGAGGTTCTGCTGTGGGCTGTGGCCCTAGGCACTTGTAGCCACCCTGGACCTCGGTTTTTACTTTTGGAATTGACTTCTCTTCCTCCAGTTTCTAGGGACCGTCCCCTGTTTGCAGCCTGATCCCTCCACCGAATGACTTTGTGGAACAGGCCACAGGCTTGGAAGCTTTAGGCTATGTGCGCACTTACCGGATTTTGCCGCGGATTTTCCGCGGATTTGCTGCATGTTTCGCTGCAGAGAATGTTCATAACATCTCTGCAGTGAATCACCAGCAAATCCTATGGAGAAAAGCTGCATGGTTTGCTGCGGGAATCCCGCAGCAAAAACAAGTGCATGTCACTTCTTTTCCGCACATCGCTGCGGGATTTCACTCCATTGACTCCAATGTTAATCATGAAATCCCGCAGGGAATAACGCAGGCAGCAAATTCTGTGCGGTTCACTGCGTTTTCCTGCGTTATTCCCTACGGTATTTCGCGGTTTACCTCCGGTAATGTACATCGCCTGTCTGCGGTTTTGCAGGGAAGTGATGTCATTACAGGAAGAGGAAGCCGTGCAGAGAGTAAACACAA
This sequence comes from Anomaloglossus baeobatrachus, assembly GCF_048569485.1. NCBI lineage: Eukaryota > Metazoa > Chordata > Amphibia > Anura > Aromobatidae > Anomaloglossus > Anomaloglossus baeobatrachus. Next base: position 613,619,232 of record NC_134356.1, on the reverse strand, counting down.
ACACAGATCACACACACATCACAGACATAGAACACAGACACAGACACATAGAACACACATAGAAAGAAAACGGAAATATAGAAAACAAAGAACGTGGGCTCCGCTGCATATTTACCATCCAGCCGAGGTAAGCACACAGCGGCGGCCCGGTATTCTCAGGCTGGGGAGGGAGAGGGGCAGGGTTAATGTCCCCCGCCTCACTCCCCCTCCCGCAGCCGAGAATATCAGCCGCAGCTGCCCCGGCACTGTCGCATGCATTATGCGGCAGCACCAGCGTGTCCCCGGCTCTTCCTGCTGCCGTGTAGCAGTGGCAGCAAGGTAATACAAGGGGTTAATGGTGGTGGATCACCGCCATTAACTCCAGGCTTGATCATGGCAGCGTCTATGTGACAGCTGACATGATCAACCCGTAAGTAAAGTGAATAAAACACACACACAGAAAAATCCTTTATTTTAAATAAAACAAACAAGCCTCGTTCACCATTTTATTAACCCCTCCCGCACCAAAGCTTCGGCGTAATCCACAGCTCCGACGTAATCCACAGCTGCTTACATCCAGCCGCGACTGTCACAGACACAGCGCTGAATGAATGCAGCAGACAGCAGAGGTAATTACCGGTCATTTCCCACGGCCGGTAATGTGAACTCACTGCCGACCGTGGGAAATGCAGCGATCTGTCCTCTATCTATCTATCTGTCTATCTATCTGTCTATCTATCTATCCCTCTATCTGTCTGTCTATCTATCCCTCTATCTATCTATCTATCTATCCCTCTATCTATTCTTCTGTCTATCTACTATCTCAGAATTAAATGACTTTTTTTTTTTTTTTCAATGTGCTTTATTGCATTGAATGCAATAAAGCACATCCCAACCCGCACGCGGCAAAACCGCGGCAATACCGCGAACAATACCGCGGTGAAACCGCAGCAAACCGCGGCAAACCGCATGCGGTTTTCGGGTGCGGTTTGCCGCGGTTTTTTACCGCGGGTGCGGTAATCTTTGAGAGCATGCGGAATTTTCTCAAGAAAATTCCATTTCTCAGTGCGCACATAGCCTTACAGTGGCCCTGGAATCCCTTCTATTCTGCTTGGCGTCACCTGGGCCTAGCCGGACCCCAGGGTCTTCACCAGGAAGCGTCACTTTCCTCTTCTTGCTCCTGACTGACTAGAGCACTTCTCTCAGCTCTCTCCTCTGCCTCCCGCAGACTCTCACCACTCACTCACTAAACTTGACCTTCCTCATTCTACTCTTCACTCGGGTGGCTCCTCCCACTCACCCAGTTGCTAAGCTCTCACCCTATGGAAGCAGGGATGGGTCTTACGGCCCCTCCCAGCATGCAGCATGGGAGGGTAGCTGCCACTGTCCCTGGTCCTTGTGTGTACCTAACAATGGGTGTAGTGCAGATTTGCCTGTGGACCGACGTTCACTCCTTTCCTTACCCAGGATGGGACATCACATCTCTGGCTGGGGTGCAATGTTCCTGTGGCGACGGAAGCCTCAGGGGCGCCACACCTCCATAGGGCTCACATGATAGGAGCCCTATGGGGGGTTGTATCTCATATAAGGCTCCCCATAGGGCTCCCATATTCAGCCCCCCATCATATACAACAGCTACCCAGACCCCCAGACTGTCTGATTTAATATTTACATATTCCAGTCCCCGTCCCCGCTGTGCTGATTTGCAGTGCAGAGCGGCCGGCAGGCACTGAGGACGGGATTTTACAGCTCCTAAGAGGAGCGGCTGCGGGAGCAGCGTTCAGCCTGCCCTGCGGTGCTAGTGGGTGGCGGGTGCCGATGCACCATGCCGCCCTGTCCTCTCCTCACCACCAGCGCGGCCTGACGCACCCGCTACCTGACAGAGACAGGTCATAATAGGTGCGTGTCCCTGCTTCTAGGGGTGGGCAGCTGCCCCCACCTGCCCCTCGCTGGGTACGCCCATGGTTCGGGTCTCAGAAAATGATGTAATAATGGAAGTGCATTTTTTTCATTATTTCAACTCACTTGGATTTTTCTTTTCTGTTTTTCAGTACATTATATTGTAAAATTAATGCTGTAATTCAAACCGATGTCTTATAAATGAAACTATTAAAAAAAGCCTGTATCGTTATGTTGATGGAGAATAATTAAAAACTTCTGGCTCTTGAAGGGGGAAGACTGAAGAAAAAAACCATCTCTAAAAACACCACAAAATGTCCAGCTCTTGAAAGGGGTACGTTATCATGAATTAACTTTCTATGTCTGTGATCAGCACTTGTGTAAATCTGCCATTAGTGACTGGGTCAATGACTGTGTATGGAGGGGTTTAGCAGTCGCATCTGGTGCCCCTGCTGCAAAACGAAGCACCAGTATTAGAAATAGTGTGAAGTAGGTGGAGTGGCCGAGCAATAATGTCATTGATCTTGTCTCAGACTCATGATAGAGAGGTTCCCTTTAAGGCAACCATTTCTACTGTTTCCCGAAGCTGCCCTATAATCCGATCAATCTGCTCATACATTCCGCTAATAGAAAATTGCTATCTAGGCAGGTCTCTGATGTGCAGGGTTCGGTTCATATGACAGTTGCTTATCATCGTGGTCACAGTCTGCACCACTGATCTCAGTTATGTTTCTACTTTTAGAACCACCTGTCAGGGTCACTAACCGCAAGATGTTCTCCAGAGCCAGAGGCCTCGGTGACATCACCCCCTGCCTGTAAACTGTATTGTTCTGTGCGACAAGGAGTCATCTGATGTCACAGGAGATAGATACAGATGGATCGGGCTTTCCTGATAGGTAAAGTAGTCATCTAATATGGCACCAGTTAGGAGGAATTGTTTTAGTATAAAGCCTTGTCCACACAGGGTAGGGAAGGTGCCAATGAGTTCATCATGCAAAACGCATATATGAACTCATGAAGGGCGCTCATTGTTCAGAACAGAAACATCCTACAAAGAGCATCTCTGCAGGACCCCGCTCCTCTCTGCTGGACCCCGCTCCTCTCTGCAGGACCCCGCTCTTCTATGTAGGACCCCGCTCTTCTATGTAGGACCCCGCTCCTCTCTGCTGGACCCCACTCCGCTCTGCAGAACCCCGCTCCTCTCTGCAGGACCCAGTTCCTCTCTGCAGGACCCCGTTCCTCTCTGCTGGAACCCGCTCTTCTATGCAGGACCCCGCTCTTCTATGCAGGACCCCATGTAAGGGGTGGGCAGACCCCTTACAAAGAAGCCCAGTATCCCCGGAATGTTGATGCAATTTAATAAAAATGTTTTTATTGTTAATGCACTGTTTTAGTGGGTTTCCCCTAGTGGCCGGGTGGGACGGCTGTCTCACAGAAACAAGTGGTAGGAGGAGCCGGCAAGTGAAAGGGGAGGGAGAGAAAAAGATGTTGAGAAAAAGTGGGAGCAAGTAGGCAGTTGTGTCCGGGACGGGAGAAAAGAAGCAGAGAAGGGGCAGAGTGTGGGAGCTGGATGAATAGGGAAGCCGGAGAGAAAAGGAGCGGGCGGAACCTCAAAGTGCGAAGCAGTACCGGTGTGGGTCCGGTCTGTGGGTAGCCGTCGTGGGAGCCAGGTGAAGCAGATTACCCGGGCACATCCCCACTGGAGGAGACGTCAGGACAGGCTTTCCCCAGCTAAAGAAAGCGTGAAGTCATCTGTAACTGCCGGTTGTGTGAAGAACTGTAAAATAAAGAATGTCTTTTATTTGCACCGAATCATGCCTGAAAAGTGTTTGTACATCGGACGACATCTGTACCACCACACTCTGCCCCACCAAGCCATCTCCTGTCCCTATAGTGACGGCGGAGCCAGGGGTAAGCCTGACAGAAAAAGGGGCCATGACTACAACCCCCGAGGCACCCCTGGCACCCCGTTACATGTGGCGTAGTCGGCAGGATGCGGATCGTATGCAAGGGGTCCCAACCCAAGAAGACGGAGATCAAGTGGTGCCTAGGACACAGGATCCGGATTATTGGAGAAGAGTCCCGATCCCTTGGTGGGAAGAAGAAGTAGTGCCTAAGGTGTTGGACCGGGCACAAGATGGCGGCAAGATGGCCGTCGTCTTCAAGGACACAGAAAGCGCGCGAAGAATTGGCGCCAAAAGAAGAGCCTGGGGCTGGCCGGTGCCGAAAAAGAAGTTCGGAGTACTCCGCCCAAAGAGGGGAGGTGCCGGTCCCAGGGCACGGATGAAGATATGTGAAGTGGGCAGTGTTCCAGAGAAAAAGAAGAACCGCCGCGGAGGGGTCGATCTGATGTGGAAGACTGGGGGTGGAGTATACCCAAGAGCGGGAAAAGTAGGCCCGCCTCCACTTCCTCCAGTATCTCCACTGACCCCGCCGCCATTATTAGAGACGCTGACTGAAAACGAGATGGAGACCTCCGGAAAGCAGCAAGATGTGGTGGCCGCGCTACCTTGGGCAGAGGACGCCCGAAGCAGGCTGCGGAAGGACTTGCTCTCCACCTACCGGCTGTGCCCGGAGGACCGGAGCGGCCTACGAAAGTCACCTGGCTTACGACCTGGGACGCCGCGACCGGAGAGACCACGGCCGAGGTCCGGGCGACTTACACCGCACAGCTGCCGTCGGGAGACAGAATACTGGAATCCCCATACCCGTGCTCGGAGATACCCCCGCCAGTCGCGGTGGGATCTTCAACTCACGTAACCGTTCCGGCCCCGGAAGAACCACAAGTCCGGGAGCTAGAAAAGGACGAGTGGGGTTTCTTTTGGGACCCAGTACAGCCGTCACCCCTGCCTCAGCGGAAGTCCCCGTCACCAGAACCCGACCCAGTACAGGAGAGGCTGCTGGCCGAGACTGTGGCCCGGGAAATGATGGCCGGTCCCCGGAGTGAAGAATTCGAACGCCAGTGTACCGTCGGGACTGTGGTGAAGTTTAACCAGAAAGAAGGCTACGGCTTCATTGAGGATGAAGAGACCGGCGATCACTATTTCTACAATCGGGTGGACCTTAACACCGAGGGCCTACCGCAATGCCTCCACACTTTATATCCGGGAGAGAAGGTGCGGTTCATGAGAGAGGTGGGATGCCGAGGCCTCTTTGCGGTCGGAGTGAGCCGGATGCCCACTACCCAAGAGGCTGCTCAATGGCAGCAAGAACTTGAGTGGGAGGAATGCCAGTACCGGCGGCGGGCACAGCAAAGACCGGTACTAGCGGAAATCTCCCACCCGAGACGCACACTGGCCGTAGCCCCGGAAGTCATGCCCGGACCGAGCGCTGACCCAGAGAAGGGGACCCCGGCGGTGCTGGCTATTCAGCAGAGCCTGATTACTCACCCGGTGATCGTCATGGGCAGCCCCCAGCCGTCCCGTGCAGCGACCCCATCACCCCCGTCGGGGGTTGAGGAGACTGAGATACTGGAGGCCACTGTCAGTTATGAGCCCTTCCGGAGGCTGCGCCGGTTGCCCGGCCAGTCCTTGTCGGACTACGTGAAGGCTCAACGGGCTGAATGGCAACGTGCCTATCATCCGGAGTGAATTGCCAAGACCGGAAGATAGCGGACCTGTCTGTGTTAACTACCGGCATTGTTTTGAGCCGGAAGAAGTTTTGCTGTTTGCAACCGTTCAAGCTGCTGAGCCCGGAGAGAGCCTGATGCTGGACTGAACCAGGGGCTCCCTCCGCGTTGTAAAGAAGATTTTGCCGATTGGTGTTCCTGCCGTCTAAGACCGGGAGTGCTGCAAAAGCCTCCGGGCAGAAACTCTACTAAGAACGGGAGTGCCTGCCGAAGGCCTCCGGGCACGACTAAGACCGGGAGCTTCCAGGAGGGACTCCGGGCGCTGGACTGGTGTGCCCCTTGCGGGTGCCCTAAGGTGAACATGTTCATAGTGCTATTAAAATGATTTTGTCTAGTTTTAAATGCAGTTTTAGATTTATGCCTTGCCGGGAGGCGTAGGCTTAAAGAGGGGAGGTATGTAAGGGGTGGGCAGACCCCTTACAAAGAAGCCCAGTATCCCCGGAATGTTGATGCAATTTAATAAAAATGTTTTTATTGTTAATGCACTGTTTTAGTGGGTTTCCCCTAGTGGCCGGGTGGGACGGCTGTCTCACAGAAACAAGTGGTAGGAGGAGCCGGCAAGTGAAAGGGGAGGGAGAGAAAAAGATGTTGAGAAAAAGTGGGAGCAAGTAGGCAGTTGTGTCCGGGACGGGAGAAAAGAAGCAGAGAAGGGGCAGAGTGTGGGAGCTGGATGAATAGGGAAGCCGGAGAGAAAAGGAGCGGGCGGAACCTCAAAGTGCGAAGCAGTACCGGTGTGGGTCCGGTCTGTGGGTAGCCGTAGTGGGAGCCAGGTGAAGCAGATTAGCCGGGCACATCCCCACTGGAGGAGACGTCAGGACAGGCTTTCCCCAGCTAAAGAAAGCGTGAAGTCATCTGTAACTGCCGGTTGTGTGAAGAACTGTAAAATAAAGAATGTCTTTTATTTGCACCGAATCATGCCTGGAAAGTGTTTGTACATCGGACGACATCTGTACGACCACACTCTGCCCCACCAAGCCATCTCCTGTCCCTATAGTGACGGCGGAGCCAGGGGTAAGCCTGACAGAAAAAGGGGCCATGACTACAACCCCCGAGGCACCCCTGGCACCCCGTTACACCCGCTCCTTTCTGCAGGACCACGCTCCTCTCTGCTGGACCCCGCTCCGCTCTGCAGGACTCCGCTCTGCAGGACCCTGCTCCTCTATGCAGGACCCCGCTCCTCTCTGCTGGACCCCGCCCCTCTCTGCTGGATCCCGCTCCTCTCTGCTGGACCCCGCTCCTCTCTGCTGGACCCCGCTCCTCTCTGCTGGACCCCGCTCCTCTCTGCTGGACCCCGCTCCTCTCTGCTGGACCCAGCTCCTCTCTGCTGGACCCAGCTCCTCTATGCAGGACCTTGCTCCTCTATGCTGGACCTTGCTCCTCTATGCAGGACCTTGCTCCTCTATGCAGGACCTCACTCCTCTATGCAGGACCTCGCTCCTCTATGCAGGACCCTGCTCCTCTCTGCTAGACCTCGCTCCTCTCTGCTAGACCCCGCTCCTCTATGCAGGACCCCACTCCTCACTGCTGGACCCCGCTCCTCTATTGATTACTTGTACTGTAAGCAGGTGATCGGATGCAATGCTGCAGACAATGAGGAGGCAGAGGTGACTGAACCAACAATTAATAAACAAATCAATATTTAAGATATGTATTTTTAAGTCTTTAATTGAGTCTTACTATCTCTCAATTTTTTTTGCATCTAAAATATTTAAGGTTATATAATGAATGGATAACTAACATAATGCATTACGGAATGCAATTACTGTGTATTACACAATACTTAATTATTGTACCTGTTTTTTGGGAAAGTCTCCTGCTTATTTCAATCTCTTGCCTAATTTTAATTTCATGTATGTATACGATTTTAATATGTAGCAATATTGATTTAATAATTGGGTTGCTTTGCACCTTCTAGTTATCCCCAGAGGATGTAAGGTTCATGATAATTCCTCGGTGCTTCCTATTACTGAGACTAATTGCATAATTGTGTTACCACACCAGCCCAGGCCCTCCACGTCCAGCCCAGGCCCTCCACGTCCAGCCCAGGCCCTCCACGTCCAGCCCAGGACCTCCCCGCCGAGCCCAGGACCTCCCCGCCCAGCCCAGGACCTCCCCGCCCAGCCCAGGACCTCCCCGTCCAGCCCAGAACCTCCACGTCCTGCCCAGGCCCTCTACACCCAGCCCAGGACCTCCACGTCCAGCCCAGGACCTCCACATCCAGCATCCTCACCTCCAAGATAGTCTGAGACTGGCCACCCAGACAACTGCTGCAACAATCAGTGCACAATGAAAGAATTTCCTCTCAAACTATCAGAAGCCGTCTCAGGGAAGCTAATCTGCTGCTTGTCATCCTCATTGGGGTCTCCACCTGACTGCAGTTCATCGTCGTAACCGTCTTGAGTGGGCAAATGCTCACATTCAATGGTGTCTGGCACGTTAGAAAGGAATTCTCTTCACGGATGAATTCTGATTTTCACTGTACAGGCCAGCTAGAATGACAAATGGTGGTCACACCAGATACTGATTGGTTTTCTGACCTCCCCTGGACCTCCCAATACTGGAAAAAGCACATTTTAGAGTCGTCTATTACTGTAGCCATCCTAAGGTACATCTGTGCAATATTCATGCTGTTTAATTCATCTTCATCATTCATTCATGCATCTTGATATGTCACACCTTTGAGCTGGATGGATTATCTTGGCAAAGGAGAAGTGCTCACTTACACAGATTAAGGGTACGTGCCCACGATCAGGACCCACTGCGTCCTGGACAATGCTGGTCTGGACTTGCGGGGCCGCAAGTTTCCCCCGCAGGAGACCGCGGATGCTCGTGCCCACGGTCAAGGTTCGGGGCACTGCAGACTCTCACTGTGTTCTCCCTGTGGAGGATGCTTGCGACTGCGCAGCAAAGAACTGACATGCTTGCAGGTTGGCGATCCGCATCGCAGGTCAGTTTACGCAGTGGGCAGAAGACGCACAGTGGGCATGGGATTTCTATAAATCCTATCCGCTGTGCTTGTACTGTACATATCAGCGTTTTGGATACAGCTGAAGCATGATGCATCTAAAACGCTGTAAACCCTGATCGTGGGCACACAGCCTTAGACAAAATTTGTGAGCCCTACTTGAGAGAAAATGGCCTTTTCTGTACATGAAAAAAAGTCTTAGATCTTAGAGTTCAGTTAATGAAAAACGGGAGCAAAAACTAAAGTACAGTCATGGCCAAAAGTTTTGAGAATGACACCAAAATTATATTTTCACATGATCTGTTGCCCTCTGGTTTTTAATTGTGTTTGTCTGATGTTTACATCACATACAGAAATATAATTGCAATCATATTATGAGTACCAAAAGTTTATATTGACAGTTAGAATGAGTTAATGCAACAAGTCAATATTTGCAGTGTTGACCCTTCTTCTTCAGGACCTCTGCAATTCTCCCTGGCATGCTCTTGTCGCGGGCGGAGGAGGGGACGCTGCGCTCACCCACTGCTCGGGTCCGGCTGCTGCTGCTGCTGCTCGGTGGTGGCTCGAGCGATGGGCCGGATCCCGGGGACTCGAGCGGCGTTCCTCGCCCGTGAGTGAAAGGGGGTGGTTTTGGTTTTGGTTTAGGGATATTGTCCGTGACGCCACCCACGGTTGTGGTGAGGTTGGTGACACCACCGCTGCTCTGGAGCGGTGACAGGGAGCAGCTAGGATGTTGTTTCTCCCCTCCGTGGGTAGGGGGTTGGTTGTCCCGGGGCCCGGTGATGGCGTAGGGATGGTATGACAGGCAGGTTACGGGGCCTGGTGAGGTGCAGGGTCGCGGGGGCAGCGCTGTGCCGCACGGCATGGTGGTACTCACTCAGCCAGTAATTTACACGGAGTCTCTGGTCAAGCAAACGGCTGGATGGACGGGTCCCACAGGCAGCTGCGGTGTTTTTCCCCTGACCCCAGGTTGGTAATGTAAGTCCTTTCCTGCACCTTCCGTACGCTCCTGCGCTCCGGTTTCCAGCTGGCTCCCCGGTTCGGTACCGGACGGGCCACTACCCTGCCCCGGCTACCTACGGTTCCACCAAGACTGTCTTCCCGGCTCCTGCAGACGGCCACTACTGTCTGCCTGACTGCTACACGAGGGCCCTAGGCTCCAACCTAGGCCCCAGTCTGCGTCTGCCTCTCTGCAGACCTCCTCTCTCTTCTTCTGCCTGGACTTGTCTGAGCTTGTTTCCTGCCTCAGGCCAGCTAAACTCCTTGGTGGGCGTGCCCATATGCCTGACTCCGCCCACCTGGTGTGTCTGTCTGAACCCGAGGAAGAAATCAGGTCTCACTGGGGATGTCTGCTGTGAACCGCTGGGGGTGGGGGTGTGTGCTGTTACCCGTGGCCCCTGGCTTGTCCAGGGCGCCACACTCTCAATCAACTTCTGGACCAAATCCTGACTGATAGCTGTCCATTCTTGCATAAGAAATGCTTGCATTTTGCCAGAATTTGTTGGTTTTTGTTTGTCCACCCGTCTCTTGATGATTGCCCACAAGTTCTCAATGGGATTAAGATCTGGGGAGTTTCCAGGCCATGGACCCAAAATCTCTGTTTTGTTCCATAAGCCATTTAGTGATCACCTTTGCTTTATGGCAAGGTGCTCCATCATGCTGGAAAAGGCATTGTTGGGCGCCAAACTGCTCTTGGACAGTTGGGAGAAGTTGCTCTTGGAGGACATTCTGGTACCATTCTTTATTCATGGCTGTGTTTTTAGGCAAGACTGTGAGTGAAAAAAACCAAGGAGAAAATTGTAGAAAAAATACCCTGACTATAAATAAATAAATTGCAAGTGCTTAATAAACAGGGTACTTAGTATATACATTTTTGCAAAAAGGTAAGAAGCTGTCTCACCTCGTCACGGTGTACCCATCTGAGACATGACACAAGTCAGGTACAGAATATGTTTTTAACTTTAGTAGATTAGGGACTGTCTCAGATGGGTACACCGTGACGAGTTGAGACAGCTTCTTACCTTTTTGCAAAAATGTATATACTAAGTACCCTGTTTATTAAGCACTTGCAATTTATTTATTTATAGTCAGGGTATTTTTTCTACAATTTTCTCCTTGTTTTTTTTCTAGTCTTGAGGCTGCAATTCACATGCTTGTAATGTTGCATGTTTATTGAACATTTGTCACAGCTCAGTTTTTTGGTGTTTTAAGACTGTGAGTGAGCCGATTCCCTTGGCTGAGAAGCAACCCCACACATGAATTGTTTCAGGATGCTTAACAGTTGGCATGAGACAAGACTGGTGGTAGCGCTCACCTCTTCTTCTCCTAATAAGCTGTTTTCCAGATGTCCCAAACAATCGAAAAGGGGATTCATCTGAGAAAATGACTTTACCCCAGTCCTCAGCAGTCCACTCCCTGTACCTTTTGCAGAATATCAGTCGGTCCCTGATGTTTTTTCTGGAGAGAAGTGGCTTCTTTGCTGCCCTCCCTGAAACCAGGCCTTGCTCAAGCAGTCTCCGCCTCACAGTGCGTGCAGAAGCACTCACACTAGCCTGCTGCCATTGCTGAGCTAGCTCGGCACTGCTGGTAGTCCGATCCCGCAGCTGAAACAGTTTTAAGATACGGTCCTGGCGTTTGCTGGTCCTTCTTGGGCGCCCTGGAGCCTTTTTGGCAACAATGGAAGCTCTCTCCTTGAAGTTCTTGATGATGCGATAGATTGTTGACTGAGGTGCAATCTTTGTAGCTGCGATACTCTTCCCTGTTAGGCCATTTTTGTGCAGAGCAATGATGGCTGCACGTGTTTCTTTAGAGATAACCATGGTTAACTGAAGAGAAACAATGATACCAAGCACCAGCCTCCTTTTAAAGTGTCCAGTGGTGTCATTCTTACTTAATCATGACTGATTGATCGCCAGCCCTGTCCTCATCAACAGCCACACCTGTGTTAATGGAACAATCACTAAAACAATGTTAGCTGCTCCTTTTAAGGCAGGAATGCAATGATGTTGAAATGTGTTTTGGGGGTTAAAGTTCATTTTCTTAGCCAATATTGACTTTGCAAGTAATTGCTGTTAAGCTGAAAACTCTTTATGACATTCTGGAGTATATGCAAATTGCCATTAGAAAAACTTAAGCAGTAGACTTTGTAAAAATTAATATTTGTAGCATTCTCAAAACTTTTGGCCATGACTGTAGTGTGTTTATACACAGTGTGCAGAATTATTAGGCACGTTGTATTTTAGAGAATTTTTTTTATTATTGATCAACAACTATGTTCTCATCAACCCAAAAGACTCATAAATATCAAAGCTTAATATTTTTGGAAGTTGGAGTGTTTTTTTAGATTTGGCTATCTTAGGAGGATATCTGTTTGTGCAGGTAACTATTACTGTGTAGAATTATTAGGCAACTTAATAAAAAAACAAATATTTCCATCTCACTTGTTTATTTTCACCAGGTAAACCAATATAACTGCACAAAATTTAGAAATAAACATTTCTGACATGCAAAAACAAAACCCCAAAAAATTAGTGACCAATATAGCCATCTTTCTTTATGATGACACTCAACAGCCTACCATCCATAGATTCTGCCAGTTGCTTGATGTGTTTACGATCAACAGTCCGTGCAGCAGCCACCACAGCCTCCAGACACTGTTCCACGAGATGTACTGTTTTCCCTCCCTGTAAATCTCACATTTTATGAGGGACCACAGGTTCTCTATGGGGTTCAGATCAGGTGAACAAGGGGGCCATGTCATTATTTTGGCACCTTTTCGACCTTTACTGGCCAGCCACGCTGTGGAGTAGTTGGATGCATGTGATTGAGTATTGTCCTGCATGAAAATCATGTTTCTCTTGAACGATACAGACTTCTTCCTGTACCACTGCTTGAATAAGTTGTCTTCCAGAAACTGGCAGTAGGTCTGGGAGTTGAGCTTCACTCCATCCTCAACCCGAAAAGATCCCACAAGTTCATCTTTGATGATACCAGCCCATACCAGTACCCACCTCCACCTTGCTGGCGTCTGAGTCGGAGTGGAGCTCTCTTCCCTTTACTGATTAGCCTCCGTCTTGACATTTTATCTTATGTTTCTTGTTCAAAGGTGGTCGTTTTTCAGCCTTCCTTACCTTGGCCATGTCCCTGAGTATGGTACACCTTGTGCTTTTTGATACTCCAGTAACGTTGCAGCTCTGAAATATGGCCAAACTGGTGACAAATGGCATCTTGGCAGCTTCACGCTTGATTTTCCTCAATTCATGGGCAGTTATTTTGCGCCTTTTTTGCGACCCTGTTGGCTATTTGCCATGAAACGCTTGATTGTTCGGTGATCACGCTTCAAAAGTTTGGCAATTTCAAGACTGCTGCATCCCTCTGCAAGACATCTCACAATTTTGGACTTTTCAGAGCCCGTCAAATCTCTCTTCTGACCCATTTTGCCAAAGGAAAGGAAGTTGCCTAATAATTAAGCACACCTCATATAGGGTGTTGATGTCATTACACCTCACCCCTCCTCATTACAGAGATGCACATCACCTGATTTACTTAATTGGTAGTTGGCTCTCAGCCTATACAGCTTGGAGTAGGACAACATGTATAAAAATTATCATGTGATCAAAATACTCAATTGCTTAATAATTCTGCACACAGTGTATTTGTTCAGTATAGTTTTGAAAGAATTCTCACTTTACAGTACTGTAAATGCCAGCTCTGATACTAAACAGATATGTCACATTATCCCGACTGGAAATACCAACCTAGGGAAATGCCTTCCTGGTGCGATGTCAGCAATTCTGCTTGGAATTCACTTCCACCTCCATCTGCAGTGAAAACACCCCAGGAAGATAATGCATCGAGTGTATAGAATAATTGAGGTAGTGAAGAATTCCACTTTATAACATTTTACAATGCTTATTTTAGAATAGATTTTACTTTATTTGTCCTGATTTTTAGTGCCACAGTGGTTTTTTTTTCCATTTGTATCCCAGGTAAAATTTGCAGTCTTGCTCCTACCATCATAATACAATGCATGTTGTGAGGTCAGATGTCCGAGGCTCTGGCCAAACACACATCATTTTCACAAATTGGACCAAACTCACATGTCTCATCTTTTTTTGCGGCTAATTGGTCCTCAAAAACAAAACAAAGCCTAAAAGCGGATGCGTACGTGATGCCTTAGGGACAGCACTTTCCTGTTTGCATTTTGTGTGCTGCTGTAATTTTCCAAACCGAACCAGTTTGATACTGTGGTACTCAGTTTAGAAATATCCTAATTTTGTCATTGGCAATACATATAGTGCTTGTAAGAGAATCAGGGTCCAGCCATGAGGTCTGCTTGTAAGACGATGAAGGTGGACTCTAGCCACTGGACCACCAGTTGGTTGACATTTTCATGTTGGCCATGTTTCCCTTGTGTTCATGTCCTGTGGTCTCATCAGACCAAGATAAATTTATTTTAGTTCAGATGGACTCAAGTGTGTGTGGCGGTAACCAGGTAAAGAGTACAAAGACAAATGTGCCCTGCCTACAGTCAAGCATGGTGGTGGGAGTGTCATTGTTGGGGGGGGAGATGTATGAGTGCTGCCAGCTCTGGGGAGCTACAGTTCAATGAGAGAACCATGAATAACAACATATACAGAAGCAGAGCATAATCCCCTCCCTTTGTTTTCCAACATAACAACCCTAAACACCTACAAGACGACCACTCCCTTACTAAAGAAAACTGAAGGTAAAGGTGCTGGACCGGCCAAGCGTCTCCAGACCCAAACCCTATTGAGCCTCCTCAAATGGCAGGTGGAGGAGCGAAAGCTCTCGAACATCCACCAGCTCCGTGATGTCATGATGAAGGATGGACGGGGATCCAGGGGCTCCTGTGACGCTCTAGTGACCTCCATGCCCAAGAGAGCTAAGGCAGTGTTTGAAAATAATGGTGGCCACATACAATCTTTACTTTTGTCACAATGTAGCCATTTCCACTTAGGGGTGTACTTAGTTTTGCTGCCATCAGTTTAGACATTAATGGATGTTTGTTGAATGACTACTGTACATTGTATCATAGTGTCATATCGCCAGTGTGGTCCCATGAAAAGATATAATAAAATATGTACAAAAATGAGGGGTGTACTCACTTTTGTAATATACTGTATGTGCCCACCTCAGTATAAAACAGCACTATAGTCACTGGACAAATCACTTAAAAGGCATAAATGGTGGACAAATGTAATGGAAAGAAGTCACCACAAATTAAATCACACGGAAACTAAACCAATGGAATTTTTTTATTGCCGTTTTACAAATAATTCCAGTCAAATTATAATGGTCAAAAAAAAAATCAGAAGTTTCATATTAATTTAAAAAAGAAAAAAAATATATATATATATAAACTGAAGAGGCCAAAATCCAATATCATCACATACACCCCTGGCTCGTGTGTGCAGTATACAGCATTACTCTGCAGCGCGGGCCGCCGCTGCTCCTGCGCTGACTTTTCTATTGCACGTCTGCCCTCTGGTGGTTGATGTAATTTTTGCACATCTTATTTATGTACCATTATGTTGTTTTGTTTTAATTTGAGTACAATATTAAATCCTGCTGTAATTTTCTTTCTATAGCTATATACATACAGTACTGTCATTACTTTTATTCCATTTTTTTCCCCCCTTAAATAACTCTATATACTGGAATTTCAAAGAAATCTCTTTGGGAGAAAAGTTGAACAGGACCCAACACCAGGCAAAAAGGGATTTTTGTTAATATTTTATTGATGCTGCTCCTCTTATTGTTGTTCTTTTTTCCTCTCTCGATGAGATCTATGATCCAGTAATAGCATGAGACGGTACATGGAGCGACCATACTGAGAATAGGAATGAGAATGTCCTGGAGTGGAGTCTTCATACACTGCCAGGAGGAACAACTGAGGATCGGGAAGTGTTTACCAAAAGCAGAACATCTCAGCAGAGCGGATGGGTCCATTTCAGAAGATTCTCGAGATACTTATGAAAATTTTAGGATTATTGTTCTACCCTCAGTCCCCCTACTGATTTATTGCTGGGCTGGAGCACAGTTCGGCTCCAACATGGCAGAGGTGCAGCAGATTGGGAAGAATCGGACCCAACTTCTGTTTTAATAAGATTGTAAAGGTAACGTAATGGCTGACACGGATCATCTGAAATGCTCCAGCAGCTTTCAGAGGAAACCCAGAGCTGAGAGTGTATGGCCGGGGGCAAGTCCCCGCTGGTTTCTGCCCCTCCCGCTGGACTGACCGGTGCCTCTGTGGCTTGAGTTATCTATGCGCACGTAGCGCCATGCATCAGTGTGTGGCTTGCGTCAACTGTGCACCTCCCTGTGTGGCTTGTCACGTGTGTGCAGGCGCCACCCTATGTCACCTGTGTGGCTTGCATCAACTGAGCACTGGCAGCGCTATTATATATACTCATGTATAAAAAGGAATCTGTCAAATCTGTCAACAGGGAGCCCAATTCCAGCAATTTATCACTTACGCAGCTGCTTGTTGTAATTTTGATAGAATCCCAGTTTTCCCTGCTGTAGATGAAGCAGTAGTCAGAATGCTGAGCCGTGTATAACCCCGCCCACACCAATGATTGGTAACTTCTTGTGTACACTGTGCATAGGCAGAGAGCAGCTAATCAGTGGTGGGGGCAGGATTACACAGATTCGCTAGACTGTCTTGTGTTTCTTACCCTTTAGGGTATGTGCGCACGTTGCTTTTTACCTGCTTTTTACCTGCTTTTTTGCTGCTTTTTCTTCTGCGCTGTTTAATGCCAAAATGGTTGTGTTCTGCTTTTCAAGCAAAGTCTATGGGAATTTGGTTTTCTTGTCCGCACTATGTTGTTCAAAATGCTGCCTTTTTGTTGCAGAACTTTGGTCAAAAACTCAGCTTTGCAGTGCAAAACCCAAATGGCAAAAACAATTGACATGTCAATTGTTTTTGCCATTTGGGTTTTGCACTGCAAAGCTGAGTTTTTGACCAAAGTTCTGCAACAAAAAGGCTGCAGTTTGAACAACATAGTGCGGACAAGAAAACCAAATTCCCATAGACTTTGCTTGAAAAGCAGAACACAACCATTTTGGCATTAAACAGCGCAGAAGAAAAAGCAGCAAAAAAGCAGGTAAAAAGCAGGTAAAAAGCAACGTGCGGACATAGCCTTATTATGCTGCTCTCAGATTAAATAGCAATACCTGCTGACATATTCCCTTTAAGGGAGCAGAACATATATGACGGGCTATATTCCTGAGAGAAATCTATTGATAGATATAGATCTCAGTAGGATGGTCACAAGCCGCTCCCTTTTATTTATCACAGGCAGTGTAATAGCACTTGAAGGGAACAAGATCATGTAATTGAGTAGTAGTCAGGGTCTGTAAATCTTAAGGGACTTTTTTCTTTAAACTTAAGTACTGTATTTTTCGTTTTATAAGACGCACCCCAAATTTGAAAGAGGAAGAAGGGAATTTTGTTTACTTACCGTAAATTCCTTTTCTTCTAGCTCCAATTGGGAGACCCAGACAGTGGGTGTATAGCTACTGCCTCTGGAGGCCGCACAAAGAACTACACTTAAAAGTGTAAGGCCCCTCCCCTTCTGGCTATACACCCTCCCGTAGGAGTACGGATTCCTCAGTTTTAGTACCAAAGCAAGAAGGAGGAAAGCCAATAACAGTTTCAAAAACAAATTCAATCCGATAACAAGATCGGAGAACTTAAGAAACAACATGAACAACATGTGCACCCGAAAAACGAAACCCTAAGAACAAATAGGGCGGGTGCTGGGTCTCCCAATTGGAGCTAGAAGAAAAGGAATTTACGGTAAGTAAACAAAATTCCCTTCTTCTTTTTCGCTCCTAATTGGGAGACCCAGACAGTGGGACGTTCAAAAGCAGTCCCTGGGTGGGTAAAAAGATACCACATGAACGGGCTGTCAGACAGCCTCTTCCTACAGGTGGGCCACCGCCGCCTGAAGGACCTGTCTACCTAGGCTGGCATCTGCCGAAGCGTAGGTATGCACTTGATAGTGTTTGGTAAACGTGTGCAGACTCGACCAGGTAGCCGCCTGGCATACTTGCTGAGCCGTAGCCTGATGCCGCAATGCCCAGGACGCACCCACGGCTCTGGTAGAATGGGCCTTCAGTCCAGATGGAATCGGAAGCCCAGCAGAACGATATGTGTGAAGAATTGGTTCCTTGATCCACCGCGCCAGGGTGGATTTGGAAGCTTGCGATCCCTTATGCTGACCAGCGACTAGGACAAAGAGCGCATCAGAACGGCGTAGAGACGCCGTGCGAGAAATGTAAATCCTGAGTGCTCTCACCAGGTCCAACAGATGTAAACCCTTTTCAAATTGGTGAACTGGATGCGGACACAAAGATGGCAAAGTGATATCCTGATTGAGATGAAAGGAAGAAACCACCTTGGGAGAAAACTCTGGAATTGGACGCAGTACTACCTTGTCTTGGTGAAACACCAGGAAGGGAGATTTGCAAGATAACGCCGCTAGCTCGGACACTCTTCGAAGAGACGTGACCGCCACAAGAAAAACTACCTTTTGTGAAAGCCGAGAAAGGGAAACCTCTTTCAAAGGCTCGAAAGGCGGCTTCTGGAGAGCAATGAGAACCTTGTTCAGATCCCAGGGTTCCAATGGCCGTCTGTAAGGAGGAACGATATGACGAACTCCTTGGAGAAACGTGCGTACTTTAGAAAGCCGTGCCAAGCGCTTCTGAAAGAATACGGATAGCGCGGAGACTTGACCCTTAAGAGAGCTAAGCGACAAACCTTTTTCCAACCCAGACTGCAGGAAGGAAAGAAAAATTGGCAATGCAAATGGCCAGGGAGAAAACCCTTGAGCCAAGCACCACGCTAAGAATATCTTCCACGTCCTGTGATAGATCTTAGCTGAGGATGGTTTTCTAGCCTGTCTCATTGTGGCAACAACTTCATGAGATAAACCTGAGGCCGCTAGGATCCAGGACTCAATGGCCACACAGTCAGGTTCAGGGCCGCAGAATTCAGATGGAAAAACGGCCCTTGAGACAGCAAATCTGGACGGTCTGGTAGTGTCCACGGTTGGCCTACCGTGAGATGCCACAGATCCGGGTACCACGACCTTCTTGGCCAATCTGGAGCGACGAGTATGGCTCGATGGCAGTCGGACCTGATTTTCCGGAGAACTCTGGGTAACAATGCTAGAGGTGGAAACACATAGGGGAGTCGGAATTGCGACCAATCCTGAACCAAGGCGTCTGCCGCCAGTGCTCGGTGATCGTGAGACCGTGCCATGAAAACTGGGACCTTGTTGTTGTGCCGTGACGCCATCAGATCGACGTCCGGCGTCCCCCAGCGGCAACAGATCTGCTGAAACACGTCCGGGCGAAAAGACCATTCTCCTGCGTCCATGCCCTGGCGACTGAGAAAGTCTGCTTCCCAGTTTTCCACGCCTGGGATGTGAACTGCGGATATGGTGGACGCTCTGCTTTCCACCCACGTCAAAATCCGCTGGACTTCTTGAAAAGCTTGGCGACTGCGTGTTCCCCCTTGGTGGTTGATGTACGCCACCGCCGTGGAATTGTCCGACTGAATCCGAATCTGCTTGCCTTCCAGCCATTGTTGGAAGGCTCGCAGGGCAAGATAGATTGCTCTGATTTCCAGAACATTGATCTGCAGGGTGGACTCTTCCTGAGTCCACGTCCCCTGAGCCCTGTGGTGGAGAAACACCGCTCCCCACCCTGATAGGCTCGCATCCGTCGTGACCACTGCCCAGGACGGGGGAAGGAACGACTTTCCCTGTGACAATGAGGTGGGGAGAAGCCACCAACGCAGAGAGTCCTTGGCAGTCTGAGAGAGGGAGACAGTCCTGTCGAGGGACGTCGATTTCCCATTCCATTGGCGTAGAATGTCCCATTGTAGAGGGCGCAGATGAAACTGCGCGAACGGGACTGCCTCCATTGCTGCTACCATCTTTCCTAGGAAATGCATGAGGCGCCTCAGTGAGTGCGACTGGCTCTGAAGGAGAGATTGCACTCCAGTCCGTAGCGAGCACTGCTTGTCCAGTGGAAGCTTCACTATCGCTGAGAGAGTATGAAACTCCATGCCAAGATAAGTCAGAGATTGGGTCGGGGTTAGATGAGACTTTGGAAAGTTGATAATCCACCCGAAACTCTGGAGAGTGTCTAGTGCCACCTTCAGACTGTGCTGGCATGCCTCTTGAGAGGGTGCCTTTATAAGCAGGTCATCTAGATACGGGATGACCGAGTGACCCTGCGAGTGCAGAACAGCTACTACTGCTGCCATGACTTTGGTGAAGACCCGGGGGGCTGTTGCCAGACCGAAAGGTAACGCTACGAACTGCAGGTGTTCGTCGTGTATGACGAAGCGTAGGAAACGCTGATGCTCTGGTGCAATCGGCACGTGGAGATACGCATCTTTGATATCTATTGATGCTAGAAAATCTCCTTGAGACATTGAGGCTATGACGGAGCGTAGGGATTCCATCCGGAACCTCCTGACTTTTACGTGTCTGTTGAGCAACTTTAGATCCAGGACGGGTCGATACGATCCGTCCTTTTTTGGGACCACAAACAGATTGGAGTAAAAACCGTGACCTTGTTCCTGAAGAGGGACGGAGGTCACCACTCCTTCCGCCTTTAGAGCGGCCACCGCCTGCAACAGAGCATCGGCTCGGTCTGGTGGTGGAGAAGTTCTGAAGAAACGAGTTGGCGGACGAGAACTGAACTCTATCCTGTACCCGTGAGACAGAATATCCCTCACCCAACGGTCTTTGACGCGTGACAGCCAAATGTCGCCAAAGTGGGAAAGCCTCCCACCGACCGCGGGTGTGGGAATCGGAGACTGCAAGTCAGGAGGACGCCGTCTTGGCAACGGTTCCTCCGGCTGTCCTTTTTGGGCGTGACTGAGACCTCCAAGAATCTGAGCGTCTCTGGTCTTTTTGAGTCTTTTTTGACGAGGCGAATTGGGACCTGCCCGGTCCTCGAAAGGACCGATAACCAGACTGACCCTTCCTCTGTTGGGGTTTGTTTTGTCTGTGTTGCGGTAAGGATGAGTCCTTACCCTTGGAGTGTTTGATGATTTCATCCAAACGCTCTCCAAACAATCGGTCACGAGAAAAAGGCAAATTGGTTAAGCACTTCTTGGAATGAGAATCTGCTTTCCAATGTCTCAACCACAGGGCCCTACGCAAAACAACGGAGTTGGCTGACGCCACTGCCGTGCGGCTTGTAGCGTCAAGAACAGCATTAATCGCGTACGACGCGAATGCCGCCATTTGCAAGGTCAATGGTGCTACCTGCGGGGCAAATGCACGTGTGACTGAGTCGACTTGCGCAAGCCCGGCTGAGATAGCTTGGAGTGCCCATACGGCCGCAAAAGATGGCGCTAACGACGCTCCAATCGCTTCATAGATGGATTTCAGCCAGAGCTCCATCTGCCTGTCAGTGGCATCTTTAAGTGCCGCTCCATCTTCAACTGCAACCAAGGATCTAGCTGCAAGCCTGGAAATTGGAGGATCCACTTTTGGACACTGGGTCCAACCCTTGACCACCTCAGGGGGAAAAGGATAGCGTGTATCTTTAAGCCGTTTAGAAAAACGCCTTTCAGGATAAGCGTGGGGTTTCTGGATTGCGTCTCTAAAGTCAGCGTGGTCCAGAAAAGTGCTTAATGTACGCTTAGGGTATCTGAAATGGATTCTCTCGTGCTGCGAAGCTGACTCCTCTACAAGAGGAGCTGGTGGGGAAATATTTAACATCTTATTGATGTTAAATATATAAGATCATTAACTATGGCGTCACCATCTGGTGTATCTAGATTGAGAGCGGTCCCAGGATCAGAATCCTGATCAGTTACGTCCGCCTCATCACCCATAGATTCATCTCGCTGGGATCCTGACCATTGAGATGAATGTGAAGGCCCGTCATAGCGAGCCCGCTTAGGCTGTCCGGGGCCATCGTCCGAGTCAGAGTCTTCACCCTGAGGTGTATGTGCCCGTCCCGGAGCTTGGAGGTAATTCAGCTGAGGGGGACCAGGGGGCAATGATTGCACAGTGTCCGTGGCCTGAAGTACAGGCCTAGCTCGCAATGTGTCAAGAATTTGTGACATAGTGAGAGACATTCTGTCAGCAAAAGCTGCAAACTATGTTCCTGTCACCTGGACAGCATTCACAGGTGGTACACCCTGGGTCACGTCCAGCAGAGGTCCCGACTGTGCAAGCGCCGCAGGGGCCGAGCACTGCACACAATGGGGGTCCGTGGAGCCTGCCGGTAGAAAAGTCCCACATGCGGTGCAGGAAGCATATAATGTCTGTGCCTTGGCACCCTTGCGTTTTACGGACGACATGCTGCTGGCTCTCTGCAATGTGAGAGAGTCTATAGCCAAAGGGCGACCAGCGCTATGCAATACAAAGTATTTGTAGAAACAAAATACTAAGAATACTACTGGCACAAGAGGGGGTGAGCCCTGAGGGCTGCTTACCGCCCGCTGAATAGCGGGTAAGAGGCGCAGAATTCCTTGTCTGGGTCTCCCCGGCTCCCCTCTGCAGCTCAGCGTGTCAGCAGGAATGGCTGCCGGCGTCTGTGGAGAGGGGCGGTCCGTGGGAGTTCCTAAACAAAAGTGCGGGAAACAGTGTCCCCTCTGTGCCTATTGTGAGGGCTGGAGTATGTAAAAACGACTCCAGCCCTCGGCGCTGATGCACTGACCAGCGTCCCGCCCCTCTCCTGACTGGCAGGTCTGGGGGCGGGAACGAACGGAAGCAGGCCGCAAAAGCCGGGGACTCGAGTTATCAGCGCGGCCGCCGTAAAAGCGCGGCCCGCGCTGAAGTCCCCGGCGCACCACAAGTGCCAGCCGCGCCGCAGTCCCAGCGGCCGGCGCGACCGATTCCCAGAAGTGTGCCTGCTTCAGCGAAGCTGAATGAGGCCATGGCACAAGCGCCGCAGCGCTGATGTCCCCGGCGCACTACAACACCCAGCATGCTGCGGTGTGAGCGCCAAATGCACGGGGACACAGAGTACCTTGAGGAAGCAGGGCCATGTCCCTGATGTACTCCGCTCCATCCAGCATCTTCTCCAGGGGCTGTAGATGGAGCACGGTCTCAGTGCCTGGAGACCAGTAAATCCCACTTCACCCAGAGCCCTGTAAAAAGGGATGGGGAAGGAATCAGCATGTGGGCTCCTGCCGCCGTACCCGCAATGGGTACCTCAACCTTACAAACACCTCCGACATACAGTGGGGTGAGAAGGGAGCATGCTGGGAGCCCTGTATGGGCCCTCTTTTCTTCCATCCGACATAGTCAGCAGCTGCTGCTGACTAAAAACAATGGAGCTATGCGTGCGTGTCTGACCTCCTTCGCACAAAGCTAAAACTGAGGAATCCGTACTCCTACGGGAGGGTGTATAGCCAGAAGGGGAGGGGCCTTACACTTTTAAGTGTAGTTCTTTGTGCGGCCTCCAGAGGCAGTAGCTATACACCCACTGTCTGGGTCTCCCAATTAGGAGCGAAAAAGAAAGGTCTGTCTTATAATCCTAGTGCCTCTTATATTATCTCATCAGTCAGCATTGCTATGGGCTCGGAGGAGGAGGAGGAGGTGTCACAGCTCAAAAGGGGTCAGTGTGCAGAGGGTCGGTGATACTGCGGGCTCATGGGGTGTCATGGCGGCGGGCGCTATTGATCTGCCGGCGGGCTTGGAGGAGGGGGTGTTGCGGCTCAAGAGGATCAGTGTGCAGCAGAGGTTCGGCAATACTGCAGGCTTGTAGGGAGTCGCGGTCAGCAGACCCTCCTGAGCTGCTGCACTGCAGTGACACCCCCTCTGTATTGCCAACCCTGTGCAACGACTGCCAACCGGTAAGCTATATGCAGTTTGCAAGACACACCCACATTGTTCGGGGGGGGAAAGAAAAAAAAAAAAAAAAAAAAGTGTCTTAGGCCTGTATCACACGTCAGTGATTCTGGTACGTTTGTGCTTTTTTTTTTTTTTTATACGTACCAGAATCACGGACATATGCCGACCCATTATAATCCATGGGTCTGCGCACACATCAGTGGTTTTTCACTGACTGTGTCTCCGTGCGGCGTACATGGAGACAAGTTTGTTTTTTCTGGCATCACTGATGTCCCACTGACCACACAGTGGTATGATCCGTACCAGAAAAACACAGACATTTAAAAATGATAAACATTTTCATCTCACTTTTCCAGCGACGCTCTCTGCAGCTTCCTGGCCGGCTCATGAATATTCATGAATGCAGCCAGAGCCGACCCGGAAGTAACTGCAGAGAGCGGTGGGCGGACGCTACAGAGCTGGAGACTTGAGCACCATGGAGAGCAGGAACGGGACAGGTGAGCATACGTCCATGTGCAATCACGGATCACGGATTGCACATTGACAACCCACATGTGCTGTGAATCATGGAACATGGAGGGACATGTGAGTGTTTTACACGTTAGTGAAGAACGTCTGTTTTTCACTGACGTGTGAAACGGGCCTTACAAACCGGAAATAACGGTACATTCATTTGGGGCCAAAAATAATTTTTGTAATAGGACTTCTTAAAAAGCTTAGAAAAACAAGGATAAAAAAAGAATTCCAATCTCTCCAGTCACTTTTAGCCTCAAATGCCTGCATAAAAAAAATATATAAAAAAAAAAGTCCTCAAAATGGTGGATAAGCCCCTTAAAAAGCACAATAACACGACAAAAGGAGAGAATCTGAAAAAATGCTATTTAAAGATACACACACGGCATAGGTCCTTATTCATTAGCTTTTAAGTGTAATCTCCCTGACCAAATATACAAGGATTATTGAAAAGAAAAAACACAACTTGACGTGATGCCCAGAGAAGGAAGAAAAGATATTAAGAAGTCATTTTTCATCTGCCATTAAAATACACTTTACTAAATTACAATATTTGCATATCAGTAGTACATTTATTCTGTATATACACGCGACATCATCTCTACTCCTCTGCGATTATCCTGTCCCCAATTATTAAACAGCTTAACATGAAAGTAAATCCACAACCTTTAACTTTTTTTTTTTCTTTTTCATTTGATTTGAAATCCTGTGCCAATTGAATTCTTATTAATTATTATTATATTATTAAAGAAGTTGAAGTGTTTGTTTTCTAATACAGAACTCAAAATATGCATGGACCAAAAAGGAAAAAAAAAAAAAAAAAAAAAAAAGATTGTTCCTTACAGCCGCCACTAGAGGGCAGACAGTGCATAAGAGATTGTATTGACAGCATGCAGTGTGCTCCCCCTAGTGGCCGCTGTAAAGAGACAAGTAATTATTGCGCACAATATGGTAATCAAGGTTGGACAGTCTCCATTAAGAAACAATAAGATGGGCCCAAGCTTTTAAGAGGGATGGCGATATAAATATATATCTCCAATTTACATACGGGCGTGAGCGTGTATATATATATATTATTATATATATACATACATATACATATACATATACATATATTAATATTATATATATATTACACACGTGTGTCATTATATATAAATAAAAACACACATAAAAATAAGCACACGCTATCCCTAATCCTCTGATAACTTTTTTTTTAAATTAAGTTCATGTTTACTAACCAAGTGCATAACAGTTTATTTCCCCGCAAGAACATAAGACTTAGCATATAGAGGGAAAGAAAAATATAATATATATATATTTTTTTATTTTTCATTTTTTATCTAGTTACCCCTCTTAAGCAGTTGTCTCAGAAACCAATAAAAAAAGTGAAGAAAAAAATGTATTATATATAATTTTTTTTTATTGGTTTCTGAAACAACTGCTTAAGAGGGGTAACTAGACAAAACAAAAAATAAAATTATATAATTGTTTTTTTTCCATTTTTTTGTCTAGAGTCACCCCTCTTAACCAGTTGTTTCAGAAACCAATAAAAAAAATAGATTATATATTTTAAAATATAATAGAATATTTATATTTTTTTTTTTACTTTATTGGTTTCTGAAACAACAGCTTAAGAGGGGTAACAGACAAAAAAAAAATAAAAAAAATGTATGTTTACCCAGTTTTGTTTTTTGCCTCCTTACTTCTCCTACTCATCCTGGATGCCGGCTTATCTTGCTTAGACCACTATGATTTGCCCCGTACCCTGCATGAATAAATACTCCCTTTACTGGATGTACAGAGATCCTGCAGGACACAATACACAATCTACCTTCACTGTAATGGGCCCCATATACAATCATTTGGCCGCAAGCTCTCTCTTTCGGCTTCATATACAGGAGCCCTCACTCAGCCCCAGTTTACCCTATAGGAGAGCCACTGCCAGAATCTGGCGGCGGCTTTTCTTGCAGAGAAAAAAAAAAATGAAGGAAGTGCTGACAATGCAGCAGACGATGATGATGATGGACGATACAAGGATGTGGCATGTTGAATTTCTGAAATCGAACATGCCGGATTCTTGTCTCGTCCATTATAGTCGTCGTCTGAGCCCACAGATATTGGAGGGCTCGGCTAACAGTAAGCTCGGGCTGCAACACTAAGGCACATAGGAACACACAAAAAAATATATGATCAGTTTATCAAATGGCTCTAATCACAGAACATTGAGACAATACAGTGACAACGACCTCTACATTTGGCCATACAAGAAAAGAGATCGCATCCCAGTACAAACATGTATGTATACACACAGGGCAGTGGCTTATAGACACTGGATCCATCCCTCCGGGCGTGTTCTATACCCTCAGACATTGGCGGGCTCACAATCAGTCATATGATGGGTTTTCTGCACCAGGCATTGGGGTTCATTCGGGATCAGAGCAAGAGAGATGAAGAAGAGCATGGTAATAGAGGAGATCTATGTGGGGATGACACCGGTGGCCAAGAGGATGATGAGCAACAGGATGATTCCAACAATCACGCAAATTATTGCGATCATCTTTGCGTTTTTCCACCAATATTTCCTGGCAACTTTCTGCGATGTGGTCTTGAAGTGTTCAGACTGCGGAAGACAATGATCGGGTTAATGGACAATAAAATGGATCATCAGAAAGTTCTCGAGGAGGACAGTGATGCTCTATATAGTGATCTAATACTCCTATTAGTATGTACTTCTACAATCAAAAAGGTCCATCAGGTGAAATTATTGAACACGTCACCAATTTTCTAAGTAAATATATTCCTAAAGGTGCTATTGACATTAATTTCTTATCAGATGTAGGTAACAACCCATCCAATCCACACAGGCTAAGAAATCAAACCATAAATTAAGTTGTGTTTTATAATGAGAAAGGATAAAGGTTAAAAGTATTGAACACGCCATTTGAAATTTAATACTTCATAGACAAGCCTTTGTTGGTGATGACAGCTCAAGATCCCTCATGTATGGAGAAACTAATGGCATACATTGCTCAGGTGTGATTTTGGTCAATTCTTCCACACAAATACTCTTCAAATCCTGAAGGTCCCGTCGGCTCTTAAGAACTCGGAGCTTTAGGACCTTCCATAAATTTTCTATAGGATTCAGCTCCTGTGATCGGCTCGGCCATTCTAGCAGCTTTACTTTTTTCTCTCAAACCAATTGAGAGAGTTTGCTTGGCTGTGTGTTTGGGATCATTGTCTTGCTGAAATGTCCACCCTCGTTTCGTTTTCATCATCCAGGTAGATGGCAGCAGATTTTTATCAAGAATGTCTCTGTACAGTTGTCCATTCATCCTTCCATAAAAGATATGAAGTTTGCCAGTGCCGCATACAGAACAAACAGCCCCACACCATGATGTTCCCACCACCAAACTTCACTGTTGGTATGGAGTTTTTGGGTTTTGGGGTGATTTGCCTTTTGGCCTCCAAACATGCTGTGTATTATGGCATCCAAAGAGATCAATTTTGGTCTCATCTGATCAGACTATATTCTCCCAGTATCTCACAGGTTTGTCTAAATGTTGAACAAACCTTAAATGCTCTTGACCATACTTCTGGTTCAGCAATGGAGTCTTGCGTGGCGAATGTGCATACAGGCCAAGGAGGTTCAGTTCATTACTTATTGTTTTCTTTGAAACAATTGGCCCTACCGATTATAGGTCTTTATGAGAAGAGTTGAGAACCACCTGTGGGGAGCTATAGAATTATTTTCACTCTTCTGTCTGAAATCTTGTGGGGAGCAGTTGCACATGGCTGGTTTAATGGTAAAATTATGTTCTTTCCACTTCTGAACTAGGGCTCCAACAGTGCTCAATGGAACCTTCAGTAGTGTATAATCTCTTCTGCAACCAATGCCATCAGAAGGTCTTACAACAATAAGGTTGTGAAGGTCTAGAGACCGCTCACTAGTTTTACCAATCATGAGATGTTTCTTGTGTGGCACCTCTTCATAGACCACCAGTTGAGCCAGCTGATAGATTTCACCTAGCGTTGACTTTCCATGGCTTTTTGCTCCTCTTTCTTTATGTGTTCAATACTTTTTACCTGGGTCATTCCTCATCATTACATAATTTATAGACATATATGGTTTGATTTATTTTCCTGCGTAGATTGGATGGCTTGTTTACAACATCTGGTGAGAATTTCATGGCAATAGCACCTTTAGAAAAATTACTTAAAAAATTAGTGACGTATTCAATAATTACAGCTGCAGTATATGCCCACTTGACACTTCATGGATAGCTAGTGTAATGCTGCTGCAAAAACCAGCAATCATACAGCTCTGCACCTATTAAAGGAGTATTATGACTTTATGATCAGTGGAGGGTCGACATTTGGACCCTAC
Source organism: Anomaloglossus baeobatrachus (assembly GCF_048569485.1). NCBI lineage: Eukaryota > Metazoa > Chordata > Amphibia > Anura > Aromobatidae > Anomaloglossus > Anomaloglossus baeobatrachus. The sequence goes on along the minus strand of NC_134356.1, from coordinate 613,591,003 downwards.
AAATCCTGAAAGTAGAAATATTAGCGTGTCCTCTTCACTGGGTTTTCCTGCAAAGCAGCACTGCTCTAATCTCCAGCTGTGCAAGGAAATGGAGCCTTCCCCATTAATTTGTATGAGGCCTCAGCGTAGTTTCCAGCACAGCAAGTAGTGGGGCACCACAGTGCCAGAAAATACAGTGAAGAGGACATAGGAAGGCCCTTATTATTTTTGCTGAAGTCAGACCTTCACCGATTATAAAATGGAGTATCTGATGGAGATCTGCCATCGGTTTACTAGATGGGATTAACGCTTAAAAAAAAAAAAAAAAAAAAAAAAAAAAAAAGAAAAAAATGTGACTACTGGTGACTTTTACAATATTGATGTGTAAGCCATGTATCTTGTTCCTTACAGCTTGTCCTCTGGGCTTGAGCCAATAAACCGAGTGACAGCTTCATAAGGAACGTTATTACATCAGAACTTGCTGAACTCACAGCCCAGGAGTTATGCAGCTCCTGCAGGTGTCTCTGTGCCCGCGGGAGGGGGTACATAATGCCCAGGCCACATTTACAGATTAGGACATGCATACTCACACTGGCCTCCAGGTCCTCCGTCTTATTCCTCAGATGGTCCAGGTTCTCTCCTCGAGCTAGGATTCGCTCTACATTTTGTGACATGATATTCTTCACTCCCTCCACCTCACTTTGCAGGTCCCTCACACGATCTGGGGCAGCTTGGGGCGAAGGCCCCGCTGTCTCCTAAGAATACAAAAAAAAAAAAAATGTAGAATGAAGACCCAACCTTTAGGTCAGCCAGTTAGTTATATCTACTGGTGTAACTGGTAGCTTTCGGACCCCAATGTAAGGACTACAGTATACCTTACCAACTGTCAATGATAACACTGGTGTCCTCATGAAGCAGAGGGAACATCGGGCTCCCATTTTTGCGCGAGGGAACGAAGAGGGAACGGAGAGGGAACGGAGACCCCCCATTTTCCATGTGGTCCACCCACCCCACGCTGCTCCCTCTCTCCCTGTCCCTCAGTGTGCACTCACAGTCTCTGCAGTCTGACGCTGTGTCATTGCAGCCTCCGCGGCACAGCAGTAAGCAGCGATGGCCGTTAAACATAACTGCTCTGCACCGTGCGCTGATGGCAGTTCCAAGCACACAGCAGTGACGTTTCATGGCCGCCGGCCAATCAGAGGCCGCTCGCAAACATGTGCGACCTTTGATAGGTCAATGGCCATTAAACATCACTGCTATGCGCTGCATGCTGACGTCCATACTCGGCGCATAGCAATGATGTTGATAGCCAAAGGCGCATTCAAACAACCGCGGTTATCAGCGGCGGACCTCCTCTATATTTAGCACAGAGGGCCCGCTGAGGACCCGGAGCGCACGCTGTTTAGCCAAGCCAGTCAAACACTGGTTGTGAGGGGGCCCTTCTCCCCGCTGGGCCCCGGTGCAACCGCACTGCCTATATGTCTGCCAGTGTTCAGTAGGTTTACTCTGAAATGGTGCCATACAGGGATGTTTCCGACTGGCTCAAATTTTTCATTTATCGTTGGGGCATCATCTAAATTAGTAATAGGTCTTTAAATCCTCCTCTAATGGTCAGTCTCATCTGGGTGAATTAAATCACTGCATAAATGTAAAGATCAGCCATGTAGCAGTCTGAAATTGCTATGTCACAAGTGTACCGACCGGGCCCAACCCCTGATATAGATGGGTGTGTGTCCGAGGACACGCATCCAGCTGAAATACATTGCAGCACAGAGACCTGTTGGGTCCCTGCACTGTGATGTGCCGGCCACCAATTAAGGCCATAAATATTCACTGCTCCCCAAGAACACAATCCTGGGCATGGGGAGCAGAGAATATGCTGACAGCTGCCGGTGCTGTAAGTGGGCCATGACTAGGACGTCATGCACTTCGCCGCTTACACACTGGTCAGTTGCCAACATGCCAGCATCTCAGGAAAATGCCGAGGGGAGTGCAGGGTAGGGGAGTACAATCATTTATTTTTTTTACTGTGTGTGGCGTGGTGGGGAGCCATGTACCAGGATAAGGGGGCTATATAGCACGATGAAGGTGGCTACATACCAGGAAGTGGCCCAGGATAGTGGACAATAGTACAGGATGGGGGACATTACTACACAATGAAGGGGGCGCAACTCGTATGTCTTTAAAGGATTTAGAATCCTAAAATGGCCCATAGATCTGACAGAAATATGGGGGGGGGGGGGCAGGCTCAAACTCCGCATTGGGGCCCATCAGATGCTAGTTATGCCACTGGTGACAACCACTATGAGTTCTGCAATGATGACCATGCGACATGTAGATTCATGGGCTCCTTAGATCTAAAAATTGGCCCACAAAATTGGCAAGATGGGTGCATGCGGTGATTCACCCACATGCACACTTACATTCATCGGTCAGTATATGGTCTTTTGTGCACAGAGACAGCACAAATATCGAAAATATGTTTAACGTACCCTGGATATATATACTTTCAATACTCGCCAGCTGAACAAAACCAAAATTATTCCTCGAATCCCCCACCTCTGGTGAGCATGCTTTCTGAATGGAAGGATAGGAGTGGCGACCTCTGGCAGCTGCCAACCACCCATAAAGGGTTATTGCTGGCATCACTGACTTCCACATTAGAAGAGACGTGGCGCCAATTACGTTGCGTCTACAGATACCTACGGCGACTAGTACATGATACATATCGGTCCTGTTCAGTTCCCGGTAAGCATCCGTAAATGTGGAGCCATCAATGCCTCATATCTCCCAGCAGGGAACTGCGAATAATTAGCCTTTAAGTATCTGGATTGTTTTTCCGAACATTAATCTAATTTGTAATGCCACCTTAATGGTCGAACAACAGAGACGTAAATAAGCAGTAGGTTTACCGCCCCTTTTAGGAGGATGGAGAGTGTTTGGCTTCAGGCTCGGTGACTGCAGCATTCGCTTTGATATATAAATATAGGTAAAATGAATGTACTTGAACGGCACGGATGACAGAACAATGGACGGGAGGTTTAGAGATCAAAAGATCTGCGGGTCCTGACGTAGAACAGAAAAAGGAGGACGGTGCAAAAAATGTAAATGGCCGTTAAGAATGTAGAAACTAACCTAAGGGTAAAAATGGCGCAACGTCATAGGAAAGATGTCACTTGTGGGAACACAATGCATACAACTGATACACATGGGGGATCACAAGAATGGACAATCACAGGAATGGACAATCACAGGAATGGACAATCACAGGAATGGACAATCACAGGAATGGACAATCACAGGAATGGACAATCACAGGAATGGACAATCACAGGAATGGACAATCACAGGAATGGACAATCACAGGAATGGACAATCACAGGAATGGACAATCACAGGAATGGACAATCACAGGAATGGACAATCACAGGAATGGACAATCACAGGAATGGACAATCACAGGAATGGACATCACAGGAATGGACATCACAGGAATGGACATCACAGGAATGGACATCACAGGAATGGACATCACAGGAATGGACATCACAAGAATGGACATCACAAGAATGGACATCACAAGAATGGACATCACAAGAATGGACATCACAAGAATGGACATCACAAGAATGGACATCACAAGAATGGACATCACAAGAATGGACATCACAAGAATGGACATCACAAGAATGGACATCACAAGAATGGACATCACAAGAATGGACATCACAAGAATGGACATCACAAGAATGGACATCACAAGAATGGACATCGCAGGAAGCAGCGGGTGTGTACCGTAATTTATGGCAGTAGAATAGGCAGCAGTGACCTTACACACAGTAATATAGAAGGGCTTTCGGCACGCAAAAAGGTAATCTGTGCTGGTGAGAACTATATTATGCAATTTACTTAAACTACAGATTGCCTAAAAGAATTTATACAGCTGTCGAGCACCTCTTACAAGAAGGACCATTTCCTCTTGGTGCTAGGCAGGCCCCCGCGCCGCCAGACGGTGCCTCACGAGAGGCAGGCCCCCGCGCCGCCAGACGGTGCCTCACGAGAGGCAGGCCCCCGCGCCGCCAGACGGTGCCTCACGAGAGGCAGGCCCCCGCGCCGCCAGACGGTGCCTCACGAAAGGCAGTCCCTGCACCACTATGGCGTCCAAGAGCTGTCATGTCTATTGTATGTCATTAAGCAGTCCATGTGCCTCCAGATAGTACCTCCATGAATCACTGCACGATTTTATACAGAAAACTCGATCTGCCTTTATCACTGGCTAGCGTATAGCATAAGCACATGGCAGCCTCATTACGGCACAGTTACGTGTGAGTTTCTGCACATTTCCTTCAGACAAGCTTATAAAAATTGCTCATTCACGGGGTGCAATGAGTGTTATTCCGATACCTGCTTATATGGAGCGCTGTGTCGCCGATAACGCACAATGTATGGGCACAGAGCGATCATAATAGCGACCTGCTCATGCACATAGGCCTGGAAACGACCACATAATGCCGATCGGTGGTCATTGAATGGGAATCGGTCACCAATCTTACCACCTAGTCTGAGAGCAGCATAATGTAGAGCGAGAGCCTGATTGTATCACGAATATTTACTTTAAACAGGTCTTAAACAAATCATTTCCCGGAAACACGTAAATCACAAAGTACACAGCACCCACAGCTTTACATATGGCAACAATTCGTATAGGAACCTCTCCATAAGGAGCGGCCGGGTCCAAAGGAACGCGTGTAATAGGATAGAGGGATCAGATGGAAGGGGGGGGGGGGGGGGGGGGGAAGAGGGCAGGAGTGGAAGCCGCACAGCAATATAGAGATGGCTTTCTTTACTTTCCAAGCAATAAGCAGAAGAATCTTCATTCTAAAGAGATTTTCTGCCTCTACACAGAGTGCTTTATTCCACGCACAAGTTTTCATTTACCGTTCGAGATCTGGTGTCTCAGGCACGAGGCCAACACCAGCCGGGGCTGATCAGGCCTGGAAGACGGAATAGTCGCAGTTTGGTGACATTTCAGAACTTAAGTTCTCACATTAACAAAGGTGTAGTAGTGGGAAAAAAAAAAAAAAGTGAAAGTTTGGTGGTTTTTCCACGAGCCCCGACAACAGAGGGGAACATGGTATACCTCAAAGTGGAGTAACGACAGCCGGAGCTGAAGGTCTCAAACCGTTTAGTAAACTGTTTTAGCTCTTCCCTATAGTCTCGCCCATCCCTCGGTTGAATTTGATAAACATTGCCTGATGAGCCAACAATCCCAAAGTTGCCAGGACTTCTTTTTTATTTTATTTTTTTTCCTATAGGCCAGCCTTGACCCGGAAAAAAAAAAAAAAAAAAAAAAAAAAAGTGGGCTTTGTACCCCTCCCTAAAGTGAGAGGTCTCCATTTTACAGCGTTCCTGTGACAAGACTTGCCTATATTCACACCTTGCGTTTTTGCAGGCAAAACCTGCTCTCTTGGCAGTAATTAAAGGGAACCTGTCACCAGATTTGGCGACTATAAGGCTGGGGCCACACGGGCACTACTGCGATCCACTTGCATGAGACTCGGCTCGTGCTGGCAGTACAGCAGAGCCGAGTGTCATGCCTGTGTCTTTGCAACTGAGGTCCGTTCGTGCGAGCAGACCTCAGCTGCGGGGGGCGGGCCGGCACTCAGGAGGGGAGGGAGGGATTTCTCCCTCTCTCTCCTGCGTAGCCGGCTATAGCAATTCTCGCACTGCACTAGCAGTACACCGGTGTACCGCGAGTGCAGTGCGATTTTTCTCTCGCCCCATTCACTTGAATGGGTGCGAGAGAAAGTCTCAGCTTACAGTCGCAGCATGCTGCGATTATTTTCTCAGTCCGATTAGGGCTGAGAAAATAATCGCCCATGTGTGCTGACACACAGGCTAGAATTGGTCCGAGTGGAATGCGATGTTTTATCGCACTCCACTCGCACTGTTTTTCTCGCCATGTGGCTTAGCCCTAAGCTGCGGCCACAACCAGTGAGCCCTTATATACCGCATTCCAGAATACTGTATATAAGAGCCCAGGCTGCTGTGTAGGACGTAAAAATCACTTTATAATACTCACCTAAGTGGTGGTGCGGATGGGTGTCTCAGTTCTCCGGCTCTGGTACCTCCTCTTTAGTCAATCTTTGTCCCCCCTTCTGAAGGCGGGGGGCATGACGCGTCCTACGCTGCTTTTTTTGTGCAGATTACGTTAATGCGCTCTTTGTCTACAGTACCTGTTTAAAGGGAACCTGTCAGGTGCAATATGCAGCCAGCACCACGAGCAGCTCTGGGTGTTGTGAGACTGTGACCGGGGTTGTCTATGACGGCCGGTACGTCTCGCCCCGGTTGTGCTCCCTCCATGTATAGAAAGCAACTCCACTCCAGGGTTTATTGCCGTTTCCCTGCAGGCTGAAAGGTGGGTTAAAAGGAAACAGGAACCGGGGTGTGAGCCCCTAGTGTGAGGGAGTGAACACAACTCCCTAAGCTTCTGCCGAAGAAGCACATGTGAGCCATTTCTGGAATCTGGCTTGTTGGTTCTGGAGGAGGATATTCCGGAAAACGTATTGTGTGCTGTTTTGGATTTGGTTTTGTGCAATAAACTGTGTGCTGTGACCATTGGCGCCTTGATCCCGTGTCTTCTGCCACGCAGCCGACCACGTTACCTCACAGATGGTGGAGAACGTGGGCATGTCAGCCCGGTGAGGTGTAGCATCCATCCCTGCTGACCCAGTAGCGCATGTCCTGGATTCGAGCGGCTACACTACAGCCCAAACCCGGCGGCACCATGGAGGACATACTAAAGCAGCTGGCTCAGGCTAATGCACAGCAACAACAGACCAATGCACACCTGCTCCGGTCGTTGGATCGTCAGCAGCAACAGCACCAGCACTCCTTGCAATTGCAGGAACAAAGGCACCAAGAACAGATGGTCCTCCTGACCAAGTCGATCCGTGCCGGACCGGCAGCAACAACCCCGGGACCGGGTGACGACGGCAGCGTCCGGAAGGCGGTGAGACAAGCGTTGCAAAAGATGACCCCCGGGGATGATGTGGAAGCGTTCCTGGCTGTGTTTGAGCGGGTGGCCGAGCGGGAGAAGCTGCCGACCCCCCCGTGGGCTGAGGTATTGTCACCCTATCTGACGGGGGAGCCCCAAAAAGCGTACCTGGACCTCTGTACCGAGGATGCCATAGAATATGAGACCCTGTAAGCCGAAATTCTTGCTCGGTTGGGGGCGAATACTTATGCACGGGCTCAGCGGGTAAATAAGTGGTTCTATGAGGAAGTCAAACCCATACGCTCCCAGGCCTATGACTTGTTGCATCTGGTAAAGAAGTGGTTGCAGCCTGACACTCTGAGCCCTGCGCAAATGGTGGAGAGGGTAGTGGTTGATCGCTTTGTGCGCACTTTACGCGTCACCATTCAACGGTGGGTAGGACAGGGCGACCCAAGTACCCTGGACCAATTAGTGTGCCTGGTGGAGCGGCATGTGGCTACGCAGGACTTGATACGGGACACAGACTTTGCGTGCCGCCCGTCGGTCCGGCCCCTCCAAGCCTCGGGCCAAGGACCCACCGCTGACACCGGTGCGGGAGTCCGCTACCATCCCGTCTGAGGCCGCGCCCGCCGTCCCTGAGGTCCGGAAGGCTATGTACCCTAAACGACAACTCGTCAAGGAGGTTTCCTTCCCTATTAGATGTTGGCGGTGCCAGCGGATGGGACATATGGAAGCCCAGTGTCCACTCACCACGGAGCCCATGGATTGTGGGGTTACCCGGCGGGGTTCAATGTATGCTCAGGCGGTGTGTACCGCGGACCTTGTCTCCCCGGAGACTGAGCCCCACTTGTGCCAAATACAGGTGAATGGATGTCCGGTTACAGGCTTGTTGGATTCCGGAAGCTTAGTGACCCTTGTGCGATCAACCCTAATGGCTTAAGTAAAGGCCACAGGACGTACAGTGGGGGTGGTTTGCATACATGGGGACCGCCGAGACTATCCCATGGGGGTTGTCACCATCACAGCACCCTGCGGTCAGGTGCAACATGAGGTGGGACTTATGAACACTCTTCCCCATGACATGATCCTAGGAAGGGATCTGCCGTATTTTTGGACTCTATGGAAGGGGCCTTCTAAGTCCCCTCAGGTATTGGACAGTCCGGGACCTGAGCCCGACAATCCCGAATCCGGGACGCCTGCCGTAGGGTCCCCATGATAGGGACAGAATGTGAACCCGATAGGTCACCCCTAGGAGGTATTGGCAGCAGAGGCTGAGATGGTCGAGCCCATCCCGGAGTTGGAGGCGTCCCCGGATACATTTGGGACAGCCCAACTCCAGGACCCTACATTAATACATGTCCGGGGTCGGGTGACAGTGGTTGACGGGGTGGCACAGGTGCCCAGGTAAGGTACCCCCATTTCGCTCTTAAGCAGGACTTGCTCTACCAGGTAGATTAAATACGGGGCGTGGTGGTAGAGCAGTTGGTGGTGCCCTAGCCGTATCGCCGGCGGTTCCTCGACTTGGCTCATAAACACCTGATGAGTGGCCACCTAGGGGCCAAGAAAACGCAGGAGCGAATATTGCAAAGGTTCTATTGGCCCGGGGTCTTTGGGGAGGTAAAACGGTTCTGCGAAACCTGCCCGGAGTGTCAGCTTACCGCACCCCTGGCCCACTTTCGCAGTCCGTTGGTACCGTTACCCATTATAGAAGTCCCTTTTGAACGGATAGGGATGGATCTGGTGGGGCCCCTCGTAAAGTCCGCTCGAGGGCACCAACACATCCTAGTGATCGTTGACTATGCCACCCGGTATCCAGAGGCGTTACCTCTCAGACATACTGCGGCGAAGCTTATAGCTCGGGAGTTGTTTGCGGTGTTCTGCCGGGTGGGGTTGCCCAAGGAGATCCTTACGGATCAGGGGACCCCATTCATGTCTAAAGTGACCAAAGAGCTATGCCGGCTACTCCAGATCAAGCAGTTGCGTACGTCTGCGTATCATCCTCAAACGGACGGTTTAGTGGAGCGATTCAATAAAACCCTGAAAACCATGCTAAAAAGGGTGATTTCCAAAGACGGGAAAGACTGGGATATGATGCTTCCCTATTTGATGTTTGCCATCCGAGAGGTGCCACAGGCATCCACGGGGTTTTCGCCTTTTGAGTTGTTATACGGGCGACATCCCCGGGGATTGTTGGACCTGGCAAAGGAAACATGGGAGCAGGAGTCCACCCCCCATAAAAGTGTGATTGAACACATTTTGGGAATGCAGAACCGCATAAGCGCGGTCATGCCAATTGTGAAGGAGCATTTACAGGAGGCTCAGGCCGCGCAGAGCGGCCGCTACAATAGACAAGTCACCGTGCGGACCTTTAACCCTGGGGATCGGGTGTTGGTGTTGGTCCCCACGGCAGAGAGTAAATTCCTGGCTCAGTGGCAAGGCCCCTACGAGATAAAGGAAAGAATCGGGGTGGTCAACTATAAGGTATTGCAACCCGGTAGGCGGAAACCTGAACAAATATACCATGTCAACCTGTTAAAACCTTGGCAGGAACGGGAAAGCCTGATGGTTGATTTTCCCCCATCTCTCTCCTCTTCGGGCCGTTCAAACCCGGCTCCAGCGACCTCCGGAGACGACGAACCGGAAGTAAGGATTGGAGAAGCCCTCACCAAGCAACAGAGGCGAGAGGCCAGAAGGCTGGTTCAGCAGAACCCCGATGTCTTCTCCAAACTGCCTGGTAGAACCAGTCTGATACGACATGACATTGTCACCGAGCCTCACCTGAAGGTACGCCTGAAGCCATACCGGGTGCCGGAGGCTCGAAGACAAGCCATATCAGAGGAAGTGAAGACAATGCTACGCCTGGGGGGTCATCGAAAAATCCCGGAGTGAATGGGCTAGTCCCATTGTCCTAATACCAAAACCCGATGGCTCCTTAAGGTTCTGCAATGACTTTAGGAGATTGAACGAAATATCCAAGTTCGATCTCTACCCCATGCCCCGGGTGGATGAGCTGATTGATAGGCTGGGACAGGCGCGATATTTCACCACGCTCGACCTGACCAAGGGGTACTGGCAGGTGCCACTGACGGAGTCCGCCAAGGAGAAAACTGCTTTTGTTACGCCGGAGGGTCTCTTCCACTATGTTGTCTTGCCTTTTGGGTTACATGGCGCTCCGGCCATGTTCCAGAGGTTGATTGACTTGGTGCTGGAACCCCACCAGGCATATGCATCAGCGTATCTTGATGACATTATTTACAGCTCCGAGTGGCAGACCCACTTGGAACAGGTACAAGCGGTGGTGAACGCGCTCTGAACAGCCGGATTGACAGCCAATCCCAAGAAATATGCGTTGGGGCTCACGAAAGCCCGCTACTTGGGCTACGTAATAGGCCAAGGAGTGATTAAGCCCCAAATTAACAAAGTTGAGGCGATCCAGAAGTGGCCTAGACCCCTGACCACGAAGCAGGTTAGGGCCTTCCTGGGTATCGTGGGGTACTACAGGAGGTTTGTTAAAAATGGGTATTCTTATGTCCCCATTACTAACAACCCCAAAATGCCAAATACAATCCATTGATGTGTAGTATCAATAACTATGACGACAATTACTTCTACTAGTTTCTATAGAACGGATCTCCCCAAGACTAGAATCTGGGGGTCCAAAAAGTGATCCTCAATAACGTAGCTGGCAGCCCCAGGCTTAGCCTGCATTGGTTATAGACACATCTGCAGTTGGCTTGTAGGGCGCCGACTACAGAAACAAACATCTGTAGTCAGCGAGGGCTGGTCGGCTACATTGTATATGAACTTGTAACCTAGAAGCCGCGAGGAAAGATTATAATGCCGGCATGTGGAGACTTGTAGTTCCAGAGTTTCTGAAGATTCAGGCTCTTAAAAGGGAATCTGTCAGCAGGTTTTTGCTATGTAATCTGAAGAGTGCATGCTGCAAGGGTTTAAACCAGGGTTTCCCAAACTCCAGTCCTCATGGCCCCCAACAGGTCATGTTTTCAGGATTTCCTTACTATTGAACAGGTGATGTAATCATTATCAAGGCATCACCTGTGCTATATTAAGGAAATCCTGAAAACGACCTGTTGGGGGTCGTAAGGACTGGAGTTTAAACAGAGAATTCAAGGATGCCTGTCTTGTCACAGTCCGATCTGTTTATTTGATATGCTTGCTTAAGCAGCAGGACACTTATCAATATCCTGTGCATGGCTGTCCGGCACACCCCTCCTCTGATTGACAACTCACTGTCAATGTACAATCTCTATAGAGAGCCTGGTATGGGCGGGGGCAGCTTTCTCAGCTCTGCTACATGGCTAAATCTAAAAATTCTGATTGTGCCAGAACGGCTGCAGCCAGTAATCTAAGTGATACATTGTTGGATTCAGGATCTCTTTGCCTACATCATGCTGCACTCAGATAAGGTAGCAAAAACCTGCTGACAGATTCCCTTTAACAACCACCAGAGATGTAAAAGGAAGGAACCTGGACTCTAAAGTAAAATATACCAAGACTAACCTGCCGCAACATCTGTCCAGCGTATTTGGTGTGACACAGACTTCTGCACCGGTCACAGCTTCCCTATTGCTTTTCACATTAGCAATATATAATGCTGGAAGTATCAACAATAGCTGTGCACAGACTGTGCCAGTATCGGTTATGCAGGGAGAACTAGTTCTATGACTCGTTGTGTCATTCAGTGTTGTAATGTCATCATGTGAGCAATATACGGGGAGCAAGTAATGCTCAGCCCGTCTCCACGTCAGTACCCGTGTGTCTGCGGAGTTGTCTTTGGGGCTACTTTGCAAATAGATGCACAGATGACGTTGTGCCAGCCCCGACAAATCACATCCCGTGTCAGGGACGCCGGAATGTAAGAGATTCGCGTGTCTCCCGTCCAACCGCTGGACACCACTGACATGGACTCTGGGCCAGAGACCCGTGAACCGATCCGCTCATCTCCACTACCACCAAGCCTATGTGCACACATTGAGTATTTGCAACAGCTTTTTCTGCAGCAAAACCAGAGCACTGACATGAAAAATGCTGCGTAAAACACTTTTTTTTAATGTTTTTTTTTTACTATTCTTTTGAATGGGTGAAAAATGCTGCAAAAACCAGGGCTGTGGAGTCGGTAAGCCAAACCTTCGACTCCGACTCCGACTCCTCAAATTCTCTTGCTCCGACTCCGACTCCTCAAATTCTCTTGCTCCGACTCCGACTCCTCAAATTCTCTTGCTCCGACTCCGACTCCGACTCCGACATATATTGCTTATAGTTAGGTGAAAAATTTATTGTAGTACATGAATATGTGTATGTGAACATTAGACATTTAATAATTTTTATGATACAATAATCAAGATATTTGGATAGAACATAAAATATATTTATTGGATACAACTTTAGAACACAAAAAACTGTAATAAATTGTAAATATGTAATACACTATGTAATATACAGTAGATTACATATATATCTTGTGTGTGTATATACACTGTGTATATATATATAATATTACATATTTACAATTTATTAGTTTTTTGTGTTCTAAAGTTGTATCCAATAAATATTTTATGTTCTATCCAAATATCTTGATTATTGTATCATAAAAACAATTAAATGTCTGATGTTCACATTATACTACAATAAATTTTTCACTTAAATATAAGCATTATACTAAATGTTATTATTTAGTAAAATATTCAGCACATTCTGCATTGCACTCCTGTCCCCAATTTATTATATATTTTAGGAGTCGGAGTCGGTGCATTTTATACCGACTCCAACTCCGACTCCGACTCCACCAAAATGAGCTCCGACTCCGACTCCACGACTCCGACTCCGACTCCACAGCCCTGGCAAAAACACTAAAGAAATGACATGGTGTACCGTATTTTTAAAATAAAAAAAAAAAAGTCCAAACACTGATGGTTCAAATCTGGAAGGAATAAAATAAGCAACAAATGCATGAGATTCCAGAAACCTTATCAATTTCACTGTTATTGTAAAACGCAGCGTTTTTTTCAATGGGTGTAAACATGTGGGGAGGGGAATACATATGTGAACAAAAGCCCTAAGGGCGTGTTCACTTTTTTCCATGAGTTTTTGGAGCACTAACGCACCAATGAAAACTCATGCTTTTTGGATGTCTTGTGGACTTTGAGAGTCTCTGCTCCAAAAACTCCTGAAAACAACTAAGTATGTTCCACAGAGGGTTTAAAGGGAACCTGTCAGGTGCAATATGTACCCAGAACCACGAGCAGTACTGAGTGTATATTGCTAATCCCTGCCTATAAGTGCCAGCCTATAGTAACATAGATAAAGAGATCTTTAGAAAAAAGTATTTCTAAAGTTCCTTTATGATATGCTAATGAGCGCAGAGACTAGTCCCAAGTGTGTTTGTTCTCTTGGCTAGTTGTCCCCCCCAGCATGTAACACGCCCCTGTGGATGTGCTAACATGCTAATGAATGTGCAGCATCACAGGATGGTCGTGCTCACCTCTCTGCCGCCATCGCGTCCGACTCATGGATTTCGGTTCAGTACGCAAGATCCTGAACTTTCGGTCATACGCACTATGAAGCCTGGGGTAAGCGTCCTGGCTTCAAACTCATGTACTGTACATGACCGAAAGTCTGGGATCAGGCGCACTGAGCCGAAATACAGCGTCTGATAGATCTCTATCTACCATAGGCTACCAGATACAGGGACTGTTAGGCAGGGATTAGCAATATACACCCAGAACTGCTTGTGATTCTGGGTGCATACAGGACCTGGCAGGTTCCCTTTAAGTTCCCACACATCCAGAACTCAGCGGATTTTCCACTACAGTCACTTGTGCAAAAGCCGCAGTGTGTTGTGTCAACATAGCGCATATAATTTTAAGAAATCTCATTAGTATAGGACATCCAATAAATACAGTCTGTGGGAACGTATCTTTAGCCTGCATCATAACGGTACATTATAGAATCCACAATATGGACAAACTCGGTCTGTCGCAAGTATTAACCAGAGCTAACAGCTCCCTAGATCCCTATGAATGTCACAATAGCCACATTCGGGAGGGACTTGCGGCTTTGGTATGACTGGTAATGTGCCCACATTATGGCTGTCTGAACAAGTCACACGGTATTGAACAAGATGCTCAGAGCTCTTTACATGTAGTGACCCATCAATAAAGATTACATCAGTGCATTGAATCCCTGGAATGCCATGGTTATCGATACACTATAGGAAGTGCAATTACATCACTAGACGGCGCATGCTGAGCCTCAGCCATTCTGGATGGGACATCATACATCATACTGTGTGTGGGGGGCACTGCAGGGCATCATACTGTGTGTGGGGGGCACTGCAGGGCATCATACTGTGTGTGGGGGCCACTGCAGGGCATCATACTGTATGAGGGTGTGTCGCCCTGGGCAAGCCAGGGGACACAGGTCACACACCACCACACCCCACACTCCAGGTATGCACATCACAGCTAACCTACAAATCCTTGTTGCCTTCCTCCAGGAGTCTGATGATGCACACCAGGGGGTGGGCCAGGCGGTTGGCTCCGCCCACCGAGGAGCTCACAACTCTGGAGGCGGGAAAACCAGGCAGTCAGCTCAGGGACGAGCTTGAGTAAACAACAGAGTTCAGCTCAGGGAGGAGTAGGAGTGAGGAGCTAGAGTGAAGGAGTAAACAAGAAGTGAAAGTAGAAAAGTGGAAAAAGGAGGAAAGCAAGTGAAGTGACAGAAGAGAAAGAAAGCCTGAAGGGTCCAGCTTTGTGTAGGGCCAGATCAGCAAGGTCAGCGACGGCGGTGACTGTCTGGAGGGGGACCGTTTGGAAGTTCCTGGAAGGACCCCGTTGGCTGGGTGCCCGGTGGTCTGGAGCAGTGGACCGAAGGACAGTCAGCACCAGGGCAGGGGCCTCTCGGACCCCGGCAAGGCTAGGAGTCGCCAGATTTGCCAAATCCGTCAATGAAGGGGACGTAGATCCCCCAGCAACCAAGTCCCGATTGAAGGCAACAGCCCAACCTGAACCGGAGAGACACCGCCACCGCCACGGCACCAGTTTCTCAGGGCCAGCGCCTGCGGGCAAAGTGTAGAGCTCCTCCGGCCCAGATTGCAGTCGGGGAGCGGGTAACCGGAGGGAATCCACCGCTACCACAAGTCAAACATAGGTGCAAGGAAGAGGGACATCACCGTCACCTACCGGGAGTGCAGGTGCAGCCGTCTGTGGGACCGTCCTACCAGCCGTTTGGTTTACCGTACAAACTGTGTCCACGTCTCAGGCTGAGTGAGTACCACAGTGCCGCAAGGCACAGCGCTGCCCCCGCGTCCCTGCGCCCACCAGGCCCTACACTTCACATCTCTTCACTGGGCCCCGGGATCACCAACCCCTACCCACGGAGGGGCAACACAACACCTGGCTGCTCCGCATCACCATCCCCGGGACCCCCATACTGAGCAGCGGTGGTGCAATCACCACAACCGTGGGTGGCGTCACGAACTATAACAATCCCCACACCCAACCATAAACCCTCTCTTTCACTCACGGGCGAGGAGTGTCGCTCGAGAAACCCCGGGATCCGGCCCACAGCTCGAGCCACCACTGAGCAGCTGCCGGACCCGAGCAGAAGGGGTGAGCGCGGTGTGCTGACACCCTCCTCCCCGCCCGCGACAACTTGGCGTCACGAACAGGATCTTACCGCTCTGCCGTCTGGTAGAGGTGCGCCTTGTTACCGCCGGAGGTATCCGGCAGAAAAAAATTTCAGAAGCCGCCATCTTTGGCGCGAAAAGTTCCCGCTCGAGCGTCTTCTCGAGCAGTAGAGGCGCGAAGGCCAAAACCCCGCCCCGAGAGAGGAGGGGCCGGAAAGAGCTAAGGGGGACGGAAACAAGATGTCTGCGCCCGACGGAGCCGCTGGAGGAGCGGTGGTCGCAGCCGCAGCGGCACCAGCGGATGGGAATGGGCCGGCCCAAGTCCCGGCGTTACCAGCGGGAGGTGCCGCGGCCCCCGCGCTCGCTCAGGTCATGCCGTTCTCCTTGCCCTATGCGCCCGGAGCCGCCTGGCTACCGCAGTATGATGGGAAACCGGATGCCCTACAGGCCTTCCGGAAAAAGCTTGGCCCGTTGCTAGAGCTGTACCCCCTGACTGATAAGCAACGCTCAGCGATAGTGCTAGGCCAGCTAACCGGTGCAGCTGAGCAGGAAGCGGAGACCTGGGCCGAGGGGGACCGGCTCTCGGCAGCCACCATCTTTGAGAAGCTACAGACTGCCTTCGAGACCCGGACCGAAGCTGAGCTGAGGATGCAGTTTTACCAGTGCCGACAACGAGCTGGGGATAGCATTCGGGACTATGCTCTACGTCTGCAGACCGCCCTCCGCACGTTGAAGCGGGTAAACTCTATTAATGAGGCGGATAGCAACAAGATGCTAGTAGAGCAATTTGCGCAGGGGATGAGGTCCCCAGAGGATCGAAAACAACTCCGGCTGTGGGCCCTGGAACACCCTGATGTGGACTTTGCCGTGTTAAAGGAGCGGGCTATCAAAGCACTACAGCCCCCGGCTGCCGAAGTTCTGGAACCCGTCCCGTGGCCCGTCGAGACAGCTCCCGTTGTGGCGGCCTCAGCCAAACCAACCTCCCTAGTACCTGCAGCCCCGAGCAGCACAGTAGAAGAACTGGCAGCCCAGGTCCGTCGCATGGACGGAGACCTTGCTAAAATCCTTGCTGCACTACAACCTCTGACTAGACCTCAGCCCCCAGCACAGATACAGCTTGCTGACAGCCCTGAGGATGTACCCTGGATGCATCGGAGAGGTGCTAATCCCCCGCGGAGAAGGCCTCCAATCTGCTACAAGTGCCGTAAGCCGGGGCATTACCTTCGAGAGTGCCCGTTAAGCGAGCAACCCCTGGGGCCCCGGGCCAATCCTCAGGAGTAGAACACCGTGGCCCCTCGGACTGGCAGGATCGGTATATCGGAGCTCGACCCATCATTCCCGTGGTTGTGGACGGTATACCGGTGATGGCTCTCTTGGACACTGGATCCCAGGTAACCACCATACCATACACCTTATACCAGCGGTATTGGGGGGCGGATGAGCTGGCACCCCCAGATACTAGTATAACGCTGATTGCTGCCAATGGACTTCCCTTGACCCAAGTGGGGTACAAGCAGGTGGCCATGACAGTGGGGCAAGCTGAACTGCAACAACAGGGTATGATTGTGATCATGAATGAGCCCAGTGATCATAATCCGAAGATAGTACTAGGGACCAATGTAATGGAGCACTGTATGGGTGATGTGTTGGCCCTATTGCAACAGCTGGCCGCCACGGCGGCGGGGAGCCGACAGAGAGCTGTGCAGTGTGAGATTCGAGCCTTGATGTACCGCCAGCATGTAAATTCAACAGGAGGAGAGATTGGTGGAGTGAGAGTGATGGATGTGGCCCCGTTGCTTGTGCCCCCTAGAAGTGAGATGATGATTTGGTGTAGGGCAGCAGTAGGGCCTCAGGGGCGTGACTACCCTGCAATGATGGAGCCCATGCCTTCCGAGCACTGGCCTACTGTAATGGCCGCCCGGGGGGTGGTGGATGTGAAGAAAGGGAGAGTGCCTGTGAGAGTGTTGAACTGTGGGGAGGAAGAAGTCAGGCTCCCCCGGTATGCCACCATTGCCAGGCTGCTCACCCTGGACCCTCACACCATCCAGGAAGCCAGTTCATCCACACTCCCACCTACCACCAGCACTCCCCCACCCCAGGGGGACACGAAGGAGTGGCACCAACAACTACATGTAGGCACTGATGAGACCCCTACACATCACAGGGCAGGGGTATACAGGGTGGTGCAGGAGTACGAACAGGTTTTCAGTAAGCATCCCCTAGACTTTGGGCAGATCAAGGGGGTCCAACACCACATCCCCACAGGTGAACATCCCCCTATCAAAGAGAGGCATAGACCTATTCCCCCTGCACATTACCAGTGTGCCAAAGATATGTTGAGGAATATGAAGGAGGCAGGGGTTATTCGGGACAGCTGTAGTCCCTGGGCCGCTCCATTGGTACTGGTTAAGAAGAAGGATGGTACCATGCGGATGTGTGTGGACTACCGGAAGATCAACCAGATAACCCATAAAGATGCCTATCCATTACCTCGTATTGAAGAGTCTCTGGCTGCACTGAGAACTGCAAACTACTTCTCGACCCTTGACCTCACCAGTGGATACTGGCAAGTGGCCGTGGCCCCAGAGGACCGGGAGAAAACCGCCTTCACCACCCCGATGGGGCTTTGCGAATTCAATAGCATGCCGTTTGGGCTGTGCAATGCCCCCGGGACCTTCCAACGGTTGATGGAGTGCTGTCTGGGACATTTAAACTTCGAGACCGTCCTGCTGTATTTGGATGATGTGATTGTTTATTCCCAGACGTATGAAGCCCATCTGGAGCACCTGGCCGAGGTGTTCGCGTCCCTTGCCGGGTATGGGATGAAGTTGAAGTCCTCAAAATGCCATCTGCTGAAACCCAGGGTGCAGTACCTAGGGCATGTGGTGAGTGCGGATGGTGTCGCCCCCGACCCTGAGAAGATCACTGCCATCCAGAGCTGGCCGAGACCAACTACAGTGAGAGAAGTAAGGCAGTTTCTGGGTCTGGTGGGGTACTATCGGCGCTTTATAAAAGGGGTACACGAAGATGGCTGCCCCCATGCAAGATCTCCTCGTGGGACAGACCAAAGGTGGTAGACCCATTGGGGCCCCACTGCCCTGGGAGGACAAACATGAAGAGTCCTTTTGCCAGTTGAAGGCGGCCCTGACCGGAGAAGAGGTCCTAGCGTACCCTGACTATGGGCGCCCATTCATCCTCCACACGGACGCCAGTAACGTGGGGCTAGGAGCGGTCCTATCCCAGGTCCAGGATGGAAGGGAGAAGGTGATTGCCTACGCCAGCCGAAAACTCCGGCCGACCGAAAGGAACCCCGATAACTATAGCTCCTTCAAGCTTGAGCTACTGGCGTTGGTGTGGGCTATCACGGAGCGGTTCCGTCACTACTTGGCGGCAGCAAAATTCACCGCATTTACGGACAACAATCCGCTTACCCACCTGAACACGGCTAAGCTGGGCGCGCTGGAGCAGCGGTGGGTAGCCCGGCTGGCCAACTATGATTTCACCATAAAGTACCGAGCTGGTCGTGTCAACATAAATGCCGATGCACTCTCCCGGATGCCCCATTTGTCAGAAGAGTGGTGCGAGGATGACGACCTTGAGGAGATTGAGTTGCCTGCGTTCCACCAGCCGCCTACTGAGAGGGTACAAGTATGTCAGCAAAGGGTGGACCCGGACCCACGGCCCAGTCAAGAGTGGCAGGACGCCCAGGACCAAGCGCCGGCTGTCCCTCTTGTCAAGACTCTGGTGGAACAAGGTGCTATGGGAATAGACCCTGCCGCTCCAGCCGAAGCCCAACGCTTGTGGAAAGAACGGAAACGGCTTTACCTACACCAAGGGAAGCTGTACCGTGAGTTGATTAACCCAAAGACCCATGAGAAGATATGCCAGCTAATCGTTCCTCAAGCTGATGTCGCTACTGTCCTGCGGGCATACCATGATGGCGCTGGCCACTTTGGGTGGAAGAAGCTGGAGATGCTGTTGAGGTAGCGGTTCTATTGGAGTGGGATGCGTGGATCGGTGGAAGCCTGGTGCCGAGAATGCGGTCCTTGTACGTTGAGGAGAAAGGACGAGGCTAGCCAGAGGGCACCGTTACATCCCATAGTCACCCATCAGCCGCTGGAGCTGGTCGCCCTGGACCATGTCAAGCTCACCCCTAGCCGAAGTGGGTATACCTACGCGTTGACCATGGTAGACCACTACTCAAGATTCATGGTGGTAGTCCCCGTTAAGGACCTGACTGGTCGAACCGCTGCTCGAGCGTTCCAGGCTTATTTTTGCCGACCCCATGGATACCCCGAGAAGGTGCTGACTGACCAAGGCCCGGCTTTTGAAGCAGAAGTATTTCACGAATTCTGCCAGTTGTACGGCTGCAAGAAGATCCGGACCACTCCATACCATGCCCAAACCAACGGCATGTGTGAAAAAATGAACCACTTGGTCCTGGGGCTCCTCAAGACGCTACCACTGGAAGAACGGAACATGTGGCCAGAAAAATTGCCCGACTTGGTCGACATGTACAATAATATCCCGTCCAGCTCGACGAAGTTCACTCCAGCGTATCTGATGAGGGCTCGGCCTGGCCGCCTGCCGGTGGATCTGGAGATGGGATTGGAGGCCCCAGAAGCGCTCCCTTCAACGGTAGAGTGGGAAAGCCGGAGGAGGGCACAGTACCAGCAAATCCAGGAATATGTGGAGAAAAACCTCAGTCGAAGTCGAGAACAACAGGAGCAACGGTTCAATCAGAAGGCACCCGCAGGTCCTTTCCAGCCAGGAGATGTGGTGCTGAAACGGAAGAGAAAAACCCACAAGCTGGATGATCAATGGGAACATGTCCCTTACGTCATACAACCCACAGAATGGGAAGATGGGAAGACCTATCAGATCAGTCGTGACCAAGGGAGCACCCTGGCCACAGTCTCCCGGGACCATCTAAAAAAATGCCCCCCAGCGTTGAAGGCAGAGGCTGAAGTACCGGTTCCTCCACCCGTGGAGAAGGCAGCAGAGGTAATCCACACTGTAATGGGTGACTTCCCAGCAAACTGGCCTACACAGAACGGCGCGGTGATACTTCCAGTGATACTGTTCCCACAACCCGTGGATGAAGAAGTAGTGGAAGCGGTTAACCGTGAGCCAGAACCAGTGCCAATGCCCAGGGATGAACCTGTACCCAGCCCCCCTACACCTCCGCTTGCTCCACACTATAGCAGGGAGGAGGAACCGATTGTTCCCTCTACCCCACTGTCTAGCCACACTGACACCGGGCCCCGAAGGTCCACCCATTCCAACCTAGGTAGACCCCCACTTAGGTACAGGGAGACCGTTGTATGAGTAAAAAGGGGTCCGCAGATGTAAAGGAGTGGTTGATGTTGTTGTTTGTTTAAAAGTTGAAGAATGATAAGTGAAATGATACCGAGTACTTTACCAGATTGTCTGATGTGATTGAACCGGCAGGAGCCGGCACCGTTGTCCCCGTGGGGACCGTTAAAAGTTTTGCATAAGGGACTCCTTATGGACAAGCCCGTGAACTTGCAGGGCACCACAAACGTTAAGTGGCTTGTAAATATGTTGGTTACCGTTACCGTTTCAGCAATACCGCCTCCGGAGAGGCAGGTTGGAGGGAGGGCCCTGAGCAGAGCAGGCTAGGGCCCAGCCACCAAAGGAACCGGTGGCCACCCTCTGGAGGGGAAGGACAGATCCCGCTCGGGTAACTTGTGCTGGACTGTGGGTCAAGGGGTGCTGCCTGGGTTTTAGGGGCAGCATCAGGGCCAGGTTGCTTGGGTGGGAGAGAGCGGAAACCGTGACCGTATACCGTTGCAACGTTTAAGTAAATGTGCCTCCCGTCTTGGGAAGAGTTTTGATTAAAATGTTATTTATGTTTTCTTAACCTTGTTACCCCCTTTTACAGAAAAATAAAACCGGTGTAGGACGGCAGCCCGCGGACGGTCTGCATTTTGCTAAGGGGGAATGTGTCGCCATGGGCAAGCCAGGGGACACAGGTCACACACCACCACACCCCACACTCCAGGTAGGCACATCACAGCTAACCTACAAATCCTTGTTGCCTTCCTCCAGGAGTCTGATGATGCACACCAGGGGGTGGGCCAGGCGGTTGGCTCCGCCCACCGAGGAGCTCACAACTCTGGAGGCGGGAAAACCAGGCAGTCAGCTCAGGGACGAGCTTGAGTAAACAACAGAGTTCAGCTCAGGGAGGAGTAGGAGTGAGGAGCTAGAGTGAAGGAGTAAACAAGAAGTGAAAGTAGAAAAGTGGAAAAAGGAGGAAAGCAAGTGAAGTGACAGAAGAGAAAGAAAGCCTGAAGGGTCCAGCTTTGTGTAGGGCCAGATCAGCAAGGTCAGCGACGGCGGTGACTGTCTGGAGGGGGACCGTTTGGAAGTTCCTGGAAGGACCCCGTTGGCTGGGTGCCTGGTGGTCTGGAGCAGTGGACCGAAGGACAGTCAGCACCAGGGCAGGGGCCTCTCGGACCCCGGCAAGGCTAGGAGTCGCCAGATTTGCCAAATCCGTCAGTGAAGGGGACGTAGATCCCCCAGCAACCAAGTCCCGATTGAAGGCAACAGCCCAACCTGAACCGGAGAGACACCGCCACCGCCACGGCACCAGTTTCTCAGGGCCAGCGCCTGCGGGCAAAGTGTAGAGCTCCTCCGGCCCAGATTGCAGTCGGGGAGCGGGTAACCAGAGGGAATCCACCGCTACCACAAGTCAAACATAGGTGCAAGGAAGAGGGACATCACCGTCACCTACCGGGAGTGCAGGTGCAGCCGTCTGTGGGACCGTCCTACCAGCCGTTTGGTTTACCGTACAAACTGTGTCCACGTCTCAGGCTGAGTGAGTACCACAGTGCCGCAAGGCACAGCGCTGCCCCCGCGTCCCTGCGCCCACCAGGCCCTACACTTCACATCTCTTCACTGGGCCCCGGGATCACCAACCCCTACCCACGGAGGGGCAACACAACACCTGGCTGCTCCGCATCACCATCTCCGGGACCCCCATACTGAGCAGCGGTGGTGCAATCACCACAACCGTGGGTGGCGTCACGAACTATAACAATCCCCACACCCAACCATAAACCCCCTTTCACTCACGGGCGAGGAGTGTCGCTCGAGAAACCCCGGGATCCGGCCCACAGCTCGAGCCACCACTGAGCAGCTGCCGGACCCGAGCAGAAGGGGTGAGCGCGGTGTGCTGACACCCTCCTCCCCGCCCGCGACAAGGGGGCCACTGCAGGGCATCATACTGTATGAGGGGGCCACTGCAGGGCATCATACTGTATGAGGGGGGCACTGCAAGGCATCATACTGTATGAGGGGGGCACTGCAGGGCATCATACTGTGTGTGGGGGGCACTGCAGGGCATCATACTGTATGAGGGGCACCATGGTGATGTGATATATTTAACACACTGGGGGTTTGAGATGTCTTACTGCATGGTGAGAAATACTATATGGGAGCCAGCAATGGGGTATCAGTATATTCTCTTTAATTCCTTGGGACCTGAGATCATGTGTAATGGAGTGGAGCCAGGGTAAGGAGAGAGTAGTTGTTTTTTCTAATTAACCTAAATGCTGTGCTACCATCTCAGCCTGGCGACGCAGCATTACTGTAACATTGTGGTAGAACTTGTTCTGCCCGCATAAATGATACCATCAAACTCCAGAGACATTTTCTGGAGTTTTCAGTAAGAGTCACTGCCAACACTAACCTCATTACACATTACGACAGACCTGAGGAAAGCAGTCACCTATGAACAGATCAGCATTTCAGAATGAATGACGAAACCCCCCCCTCCCCCTCAGTACGTGCGGTCTTGTTTTCTTTGTATGTTCATTGTTATATGATCTTTGAACATACTGAAATGATATATTTCACTTTATTATTGGCTCTATTGTTAAAACATAAAAAACACAAACAAAATTTGAAAGAATGACCCAAAAAAACCCAAAACCCAACAAACACAAATCGGAACATGAAGGTGGTGGATGGCAAGAACTTAACGTGAACCTGTCAGGTCCAATATGCAGCCAGGACCACGAGCAGTTCTGGGTGTATATCGCTAATCCCTGCCTAACCGTCCCTGTATCTAGTAGCATAGATAAAGAGATCTTTAGAAAAAGTATTTCTAAAGATCTTTTATCATATGCTAATAAGCGCAGGGACTAGTCACAGGGGCGTTACTTCTCTTGCTAGTCGGCCCCCTTATGTAACACACCCCTGTGGGTGTACTAAAATGCTAATGAATGTGCAGCGTCAGAGCATGGTCGTCCTCACCTTTCTGCTGCTATGGCGTCCGATTCCAGGATTTCGGCTCAGTGTGCATGATCCCAGACTTTCGGTCACTATGAAGCCGGGTGTACAAGTCCTGGCTTCAAACCCATGTAGTGCGCATGGCCAGAAGTCTGGGATCATGCGCACTGAGCCGAAATCCAGGACTCAGACACCATAGCAGCGGAGAGGTGAGGACGCCCTTCCGCTGATGCTGCACATTCATTTGCATGTTAGTACTCCCCTGTGGACATGCTAAGGGGGCTAACTAGCCAGGAAAGTAACACCCCTGTGACTAGTCCCCTCATTAGCATATTATAAAGTATCTTTAGAAATACTTTTTCTATAGATCTCTCTATCTATGCTAGTGTATACAGGGACAGTTAGGCAGGGATTAGCAATATACACCCAGAACCGCTCGTGGTGCTGGCTGCATATTGCATCTGACAGGTTCCCTTTCAAAGGGGTTGCCCACGAACAAAGTTCATTTTAACCAATAGATCGTAGAATAATGCCAATTGGAGAAAAAGACATGGATCGCACATCCCAAAAATACATTGATCTAAAGCCGCTAGGCAAAAATTTAAATAGAACGTGAGGTTCTTAGTTACCATTCTGATCAGACTGTGTTAAGCCCACTGCCACGTCACGGCGAACCTCTAGAGTGGGTCCCTATCCTAAACCTTTGTGGTGCGGCACTGTGCACCAACCACTGCTGCAGCGACAAAGCACCAGCAGGGCAGGCGACCCGGTGCCTCACAGCACCCATGCTGCAAGGCAAAGCCCCCAAGGCTGCAGGCCGCGCCGCCCCACTGTCACGACACCACAACAGCGGCCACCGCACAGCACCAGCACACAGTGAGAGGAGCTGCACACTCACCTCCCACTGGCTCCCATAAGTGGACTGGGAGCAAAAAAGGCTGACCCCTCTTGCAGTCTCCTGCTAATTAAAAACACCTGTGCCGAATGGGGGGAGTGCAGATCCAAGCAAAAAAAGAGGGGGGATAGAACATGAGTTGCGCAGTGGTAGTGCACAGCTCCTCTCACTGTGTGCTGCTGCTGTGTAGTGGCTGCTGTGGTGGTGTCGTGACAGTGGGGCAGTGCGGCTTGGAGCCTTGGGGGCTTTGCCTTGCAGCATGGGTGCTGTGAGGCACCGGGTCGCCTGCCCTGCTGGTGCTTTGTCGCTGCAGCAGTGGTTGGTGCACAGTGCCGCACCACAAAGGTTTAGGATAGGGACCCACTCTAGAGGTTTGCCGTGACGTGGCAGTGGGCTTAACACAGCCTGATCAGAATGGTAACTAAGAACCTCATGTTCTATTTAATTTTTTGCCTAGCGGCTTTTAGATCAACGTATTTTTGGGATGTGCGATCCATGTCTTTTTCTTCATTGTTAGATCGTAGAATAAGATCCACAATTTAAAAGAAAAAAATAAATATACAGTATACAGCCATTATAGCACGGGATCGCAAATAATTCTCTTTCTTGGTGTAGTAGCTCAGAACTATTCACTTAAAATGGAGGCGAATTTTACTACCAGACAAATCCTGTGGACGGGTGCGGCGCCGCTTCTGGAAATAAGTTGTGTTTTTCTGACCCTCTTTGCAGCTACTGTATTTTACACCCGAGTGCTGTCCGTGAAAATAACAAGCACTTGGCCTAATGTTATGCAATAGGGCTGTTCAGGGATCTCTCTATTTTCACAAACTAAATGTCCAAGTGGAAAAAAAAAAAAAGAATCACTAGTCCCTTCCTTATTTTGGATTAGGCTCTACTATTTAAAGGGGGTTGTACACTACTTTGACAAACCCTTCTCAGAGTGTTGCACCCATTAAAATAAAAAAAAAACAAAAAAAAACAACCCACATGTTGACCCCTGCAGCCCTTCCACCAAAAGTTATCATGCATCAATAGAAAATGACCAGCCGCAGCTCTGACTTCCTCTTGATGTTCAACTTGTCCAAAGGAAGTGGAGAGGGAAGGCAAGCCAGGAAGGAAGGTGGGGGGGGGGGGGGGGGGGGAAGGCAAGCCGGGAAGGAAGGGGGGGGGGTTTAGGTCAAGCCAAAAAGAGGAAAAAAAAAAAAAGGGGAAGGCAGGCCAAAAGGGGGGAAAAAAAAAAAAGAAAAAAAAAAGGAGAAGGTAGGCGGCTCTGATTGGGCAATGGGCTTGCGTGACTTAAGAAAGAATATCACATGAGCTTTGGGAGATTGAGTGCTGACACCGTTGGCATAGCGCAAGCACCGGAGGAAAAGTATAGATGTTTTTATTTCAAAGGGGCAAACACTGATTGTGAAGAAGAGGTTGTCCAAGTAATGGACAACCCCTTAAAAATCTACGGCAAATGCTCATTTGGCCAAGAGCTTTTCCTCCTGACAACCTCATACACACAGTCAGGCTTGCAGGTATTCTCCAAGAAGAGGAGTGAGCAGTTTCCAAATATCTCCAGTGTCGGTTTATTACCTGTGAGAACAAAGGATTGGGCAATCCAACATGCTGGATCCTTCTTGCGCCAAATATTTAAGGGTCAAGACACCAGTATACACATTAAGTAATCAAACCGCCCAGTCCTGCTCAATTTGACAGCTTCATCTGACGTTCTTCTACTTGGACACCTTATTCACTGGGGAATTTAGGCTCCTGATTTCTAACTCTAGGCAATTTTTTATTATATATTGAGAAATGTTCTTTAAAAAGGTTAAATTCCCTATAAGTTCATAAATTTGTATTAACCCCTTTGTGCAGTCTGACACTTTTCTTCTTTTTGTAACTTTTTCTAAAAGATCAGTGACTTGTCTACTAGGGCTTATGAATCAGTTTTCCGAAAACCTATTGTGCTCATATACCGCCCTCACCAAACAACAGTATGGATGAGTCCATAGAAATGAGTCACCACCACACACAGGATCTACATCACATGGATCCTTCATACGATTGTGGTCATCAAACTCATTCACGGGGGTCCTCCAACTCATTGCCCCCCTTCCCAGAAAATGTCATCTTCAAGGAAAAGAAAAGAAAAAAAAAAAAAAATGTAGAAAGGTGCACATACCAATGAAACAATGCCATCATTGTAACTGAGCAGAGGATTCTACAGCCGCTAAATACGTCTTTTGTACAGACATGAAGGAGGGACGGTCAGTGCAGGAAAATAATTATTGGAGGTGTAATTACATCCAGGCCAAGGAATTTTATAAAAAAAAAAAAAAAAAAAAAAAAAGAAAAAGCAAAAAAATGCTGCAGAACAAAAGATGGTGGAGGAAGCCTTTATTTAAAAGGTGGTTTCTGGTACTATAGAAATCCTGCGCTTCCTACACAGGGGCTCCATGCAATATGGCACTATGCTCACATTACTGTTATTCATCCATACAGTGTGTGCCATCCCCAGATGCCCTCTTAGTGGCCATGCTTCCAGATATACCAAGGTGGCCGAGTGGGACATCATATGCGGTAGATAAACCCTCATGTTTGGGTATGTCATGGCGCCCAGTACCCGCTCCTGTGTTTTTACATAGTTATGTAGTTAGTAAGTGCTTGAAGATCAGCAGTGAATGTCTGAGTAGGAGTGTGCCGATATTATGACACACAGGTCTACATGTCGTCTGAGTGTATCATGAATATTTATGTGAATGCCGCAATCCTCATGCACATGGACATATTATGGCGCCATGCTACTTCCATAGAAGTGTATGGGGCCTCACTGTACCTCCATACATGCATATTCTATAACAGTGATCCCCATCCTTTCTGACATCGAGAGCCACATTCAGCTCTGACAGGGTCACCAGCCACATCCAGCCCTCACCCTACACAGTACTGACACCCAGAGCCCACATTACCGGTATAACGACAGCCAAAGCTTTTCCACAGAAATCCCATTGAGGTAGTATACCAATATCCTGGGGTTCGTACCTCCATCCAGATCTGTTCGTCTGTGCCGGCTACTTACAAAAAGTCACCATCTGGAGACCAACTCTTCATAGTGGTTTGAAAAACCTTGTGCTAGCGCAGCAACCGGGAGACTGCCGCGAGCCGCCCAGCAACCGGGAGACTGCCGCGAGCCGCCCAGCAACCGGGAGACTGCCGCGAGCCGCCCAGCAACCGGGAGACTGCCGCGAGCCGCCCAACAACCGGGAGACTGCCGCGAGCCGCCCAGCAACCGGGAGACTGCCGCGAGCCGCCCAGCAACCGGGAGACTGCCGCGAGCCGCCCAGCAACCGGGAGACTGCCGCGAGCCGCCCAGCAACCGGGAGACTGCCGCGAGCCGCCCAGCAACCGGGAGACTGCCGCGAGCCGCCCAGCAACCGGGAGACTGCCGCGAGCCGCCCAGCAACCGGGAGACTGCCGCAAGCCGCCCAGCAACCGGGAGACTGCCGCAAGCCGCCCAGCAACCGGGAGACTGCCGCAAGCCGCCCAGCAACCGGGAGACTGCCGCAAGCCGCCCAGCAACCGGGAGACTGCCGCAAGCCGCCCAGCAACCGGGAGACTGCCGCAAGCCGCCCAGCAACCGGGAGACTGCCGCAAGCCGCCCAGCAACCGGGAGACTGCCGCAAGCCGCCCAGCAACCGGGAGACTGCCGCAAGCCGCCCAGCAACCGGGAGACTGCCGCAAGCCGCCCAGCAACCGGGAGACTGCCGCAAGCCGCCCAGCAACCGGGAGACTGCCGCAAGCCGCCCAGCAACCGGGAGACTGCCGCAAGCCGCCCAGCAACCGGGAGACTGCCGCAAGCCGCCCAGCAACCGGGAGACTGCCGCAAGCCGCCCAACATCCCGGGCCCGCAAGCCGCCCAACATCCCGGGCCCGCAAGCCGCCCAACATCCCGGGCCCGCAAGCCGCCCAACATCCCGGGCCCGCAAGCCGCCCAACATCCCGGGCCCGCAAGCCGCCCAACATCCCGGGCCCGCAAGCCGCCCAACATCCCGGGCCCGCAAGCCGCCCAACATCCCGGGCCCGCAAGCCGCCCAACATCCCGGGCCCGCAAGCCACAGGTTGGGGAAAAATTGGACAATATTGCATAGGTACGGTAGTATTGCATTTTTGGGAGCATATCTGTGAAATACGTTATTTATGAAGCACCATATGGCGGCATAGAGAGCACCAACAGCTCCGCAGTGAAAGTAAGTAGCTCAATAGTGGAGCCATTATCAGCCACATGGGTTTCTCGGGACACTCATGCGCCCTTCTTCAATGTATCTGGTTTCCGGATTCTGCGCGGCCCCTTCTGGTCTAACCAGGAAATTTGGATGCGGCAGTGCTTCTGTGCTGGGGAGCGGACGTGTTTACATGTCTTCTTCCTCCGCGGTCTGCCGGTAGATCCTGATTTACTTGTCGGCCACCACTGATGTAACTGCTCCATATCTGAACACATTTTTTGCATTCAGATAATACCATAACATTGTCACATATCCAGGAAAAGAAAAAAAAAAAATAAAAATTGCAGAAAAAGTGTTATTAAACAACCATTTCACAACAACGCTGAATGCGGAGGTTCTGGTAAAGCTGCAGAAATATCAAACAATCAAGACACTAATGGATATTTCATATATGCAATTACTGTACAGATTAGTATAAGGGTGCACACATACTGTAGGCTGCTACCGGCCCCAAAGCTAGGCGGGCGGCTCGGATTAGTCCTAACCCCCTCGCTATTAAGTAGTGTGAGCAGTGTTATGGATGCAGCATAGCAGACAACAGACATAACACTAGTGATGAGCGAGCACCGCCATGCTCCAAACGCATAACGACAGGCTCCACTCCTGTATTGAGTAGAAGGGAAGCCAGTTTTTTCAGATCTTCAGTAAACATGCTCAAGTGGACCATTGATTGGAATTATACCCTGTCTCGAGTCACACCCATCTAGTTACTAGGGCACCCGAGCATGGTAGTGCCCGCTCATCACTAGTTACCAGTACAGAGCACCAGAGCATGGTAGTGCCCGCTCACCACTAGTTACCAGTACAGAGTACCAGAGCATGGTAGTGCCCGCTCATCACTAGTTACGAGTACCGAGCACCTGAGCATGGTAGTGCCCGCTCATTACTAGTTACCAGTACCAAGCACCAGAGCATGGTAGTGCCCGCTCATCACTAGTTACTAGTACCGAGCACCTGAGCATGGTAGTGTCCGCTCATCACTAGTTACTAGTACAGAGCACCAGAGCATGGTAGTGCCCGCTCATTACTAGTTACGAGTACAGAGCACCAGAGCATGGTAGTGCTCACTCATCACTAGTTACAATTACCAAGCACCCGAGCATGGTAGTGCCCGCTCATCACTAGTTACCAGTACCGAGCACCAGAGCATGGTAGTGCCCGCTCATCACTAGTTACCAGTACCGAGCACCTGAGCATGGTAGTGCCCGCTCATCACTAGTTACCAGTACCGAGCACCAGAGCATGGTAGTGCCCGCTCATCACTAGTTACCGGTACCGAGCACCAGAGCATGGTAGTGCCCGCTCACCACTAGTTACCAGTACAGAGCACCAGAGCATGGTAGTGCCCGCTCATCACTAGTTACCAGTACCGAGCACCAGAGCATGGTAGTGCCCGCTCATCACTAGTTACCAGTACAGAGCACCAGAGCATGGTAGTGCCCGCTCATCACTAGTTACCGGTACCGAGCACCAGAGCATGGTAGTGCCCGCTCACCACTAGTTACCAGTACAGAGCACCAGAGCATGGTAGTGCCCGCTCATTACTAGTTACCAGTACAGAGCACCAGAGCATGGTAGTGCCCACTCATTACTAGTTACCAGTACCGAGCACCAGAGCATGGTAGTGCCCGCTCACCACTAGTTACCAGTACAGAGCACCAGAGCATGGTAGTGCCCGCTCATCACTAGTTACGAGTACCAGTGCACCTGAGCATGGTAGTGCCCGCTCACCACTAGTTACGAGTACCAGTGCACCTGAGCATGGTAGTGCCCGCTCACCACTAGTTACGAGTACCAATGCACCAGAGCATGGTAGTGCCCGCTCATCACTAGTTACGAGTACCAGTGCACCTGAGCATGGTAGTGCCCGCTCACCACTAGTTACGAGTACCAGTGCACCTGAGCATGGTAGTGCCCGCTCATCACTAGTTACGAGTACCAATGCACCAGAGCATGGTAGTGCCCGCTCATCACTAGTTACGAGTACCAATGCACCAGAGCATGGTAGTGCCCGCTCATCACTAGTTACGAGTACCAGTGCACCTGAGCATGGTAGTGCCCGCTCATCACTAGTTACGAGTACCAGTGCACCTGAGCATGGTAGTGCCCGCTCACCACAGGTTAGAACCCTTTTTCTAGCCCCAGAATTTTTAACAATTGGATTATTGTATAGTATTACATTTATTTCAATTTGCCAAAATCTCTGTTTGCTCAGAAGATGATCTCTGTTATTTGCACCAGGCTGGAATTTGCTCTGAAAGCTAAGCCCGTATCTCACGTCACTGCGATGGGATTATACTTCCCGGCCCATTGGCAAGAACTGCAAGTAACTTACAATTACAGGGTCTAAAACTGCAAGAAACAATAGAATTTCCTTAGGCCGGGTTCAGACAGATGAATTGTAAATTGTGCCAGTCACTACCAGAAAGTGCGGACATTTTGAAGGGCCGGCTCAAGGTTTTTGTGGGTCCCGGGCGAAGTGGTCCCCATGCACACACAGGAATACGTACTTATTTGAAAACAAATTCACAAAAATAAATCTAACCAGACAAATATACACACAGCCATATACACTGACATACATAGATACACATCCTATACACACAGATATTTTTAATATGGGGAAGCCGGCAGCAGCTTCATACAGGTCTGGTGGGGCCCATACAGCTCGGCAGGACGCTGGAATCTATAGGACGGGAGTGCATTGCACACCAGCTCCGCCCACAGATGAATGTCAATACACCTGCATGCAGTGCTCAGCAGTGATCGCTGCATGCAAGTGCGGGTTTAGGCCTTGTGCCCACACTGCGTATTTTGACGCGGATTTTGACGCAGATTTTCAGAAATCTGCATGTCCATTGTGAAGCCAGCAAAGTCTATGAGAATTCAGAAGTGCTGTGCCCCACGTTGAGTATTTTTCCCTTCAATATTTGGTGCAGATTTCTTTTTTTCTGCACCAAATACACAAGGGAAAAATAAACTTTGGCACAGCACTTCTGAATTCTCATAGACTTTGCTGGCTTCACAATGGACCTGCAGATTTTGCTGCAGATTTCTGAAAATACGCGTCAAAACTACACACCATGGGCACTGGGCCTTAAAGGGCCGACAGCCAGGAAAGAGACCACTGTGGTCCCCAGAAATTGGCCTGTGGGGGCCACAGAATACATCACCCCCCCTTCCAAGAGCGAGTGGGTCCCCCCATCTGTCCAGGGACCCGGCACTTGCCCGGGTGTGCTGGGTGCTGACGCCGGCTTTGACTACTGGCTTTGTGTGCTCATCCACAGTGCGATTTTGCCCATGCAGACCATCGATCCACATGGGAGGTGGGAGTGAATCAGCCATGGGCGCAGACACATTAGCAAAAATGGGTCCATATGCTTTCTATGGCACACAGTGTGCTGCTGTATTCTTTTGTTTGCACGCAGACCGATTATACTCTGGTATGAGCGAGCAATTATATCCAAAAGGACTTTAAAATATAAGTTTTTAATAGTGTGGGGTTTATTAAAGCAAGCGGTGGTGTGCCTTACATGTATGGATGAATTCCACTTAACATGCTTGATCATTTTTTACTTTGGCGTTGAATTGGCATATATGATTTAGACACCAGTGGCCTTTGTACGATTTAGATTTATCCACATGCTCTTGATTTTATGGTCATGTCCCCCATTGTTGCCAAAAATCAAACTGAAACTAGTATTTGACAGAGGCCAAAAATAGGCACAGCCTTTGCCTGTAGCAACCAATCAGATTTCCCCCCCCCCCCCAGGCAAATCTGACAATGAAATGGTGGAATCCGCCACGGGCCCCGTCTCCACCCTTTGCTGCGCTAGTCCTCATACTTGTAGGCAGCTGTGTGTCGCTGGTACAAATGGGAGCACGAAAATTGTATTTTTTGGCTCATTTATGATGTAAAACCATCTACACCCAAAACTGTGGCATTTTACCTTGTGGGTGGATATAGTCTTTAAGGGGTTGTTGCAAGTTCATAGATAAGTGAAACTGCAACGTGGTTGTAAAAACAGGCAGCTTTATTCTTCAGAGCCTAAAGGATTTTTAATCTGCGCCAAATTGACGAGGGATACTTAATTATATAGATTACTTTGCATTGCCTAGGGTACCGGCCACCCGGCAGTCTCAGAGTGGGCGGTTACCTACGTAAGGAGCACAGGTCGCCTGTCAGCTCCATACCTCACAGATTGCTCATGGTGCTCTAATGATCTGCCCATTTTCTGTGCCCTTGTGCCCTGTCCCATGGTGCAGAGGCAATGCTAAATCTGCCCGGGAGAAGGCACACTCGGACCAGTGCCACACAACGAAACGGTCAACCTTCAGGAGTGCAACAATGAAATGGAGGATGACCACTACCTGATAGGAATACTCCCATACACAGACATGAGATATTCTTGCTCACCCGTGTCTACGTAGCACATACATACATACATACATACATACATACATACATACATAAACAAAAAGCTGTATGAAGAACATTATAGAATAGTACTGAGCTGTGTGGCTGTGAATCCAGCACTGTGGTGTGGTGGTGGGGGTATTCACCACAACTTACCAGAAAGCAGCATCATCCATGTCTCAGACTCACTCTCTCACTCATCTCAATAGTCTTCAATAAGACTAGTAATATGATTCCTTGTCTGTCTTGCCTTGAGCAAGATGGATTTTTAGCTACTACTCAGTGAATGGCGAGAGCAAGAAGCAAAGGGGGAAAGTGGCTCAAAAATAGCCAACATTTAAAAAGGTAAAATTGGCACTTGGTTTGGGGCAACTATACCACCAGCATGTGAGGTATGGACTTAAAGGGAACCCGTCACCATGTCTTTCCCTTATGAGCTGCGGTCACCACTGAGCCCTTATATACAGCATTCCAGAATACTGTATATAAGAGCCCAGACCGCTCTGTAGAACGTAAAAACAAACCCGAAAAAAAAAAACCAAAAAAAAAAACAAAAACACACCACACCTTTACAGTACTTACCTAGGGGGCAGTCCGGTCCGATGGGCATCGCTGCTCTCAATCCAGCACCTCCTCTTTTCTTGCAATCGCCATCCTTCTGCCCAGCCCCGTGTGGATGATGTGTCCTGTGTCATTCACACAGAGGTCTCCACTGCGCTCCTGCGCCTGTGCACTTTCATCTGCCCTACAGCAAAGCACTGTAATGACTGCCCGCGCATGTGCACTACAATACTTTGATCTGAACCGCTGAGGGCAAGTGCAAAGTACTGTAATGACCGCCTCAGCTGGAGCGCAGAGGCCTCTCTGAATGACATAGAACGCGTTATGCACACAGGACTGGGCAGAAGGACGGCGATCGCACAAGATGAAGGAGGAGCCGGACCGAGAGCAACGACACCCATCGGACTAGACTGCACCTTAGGTGATTATAAACGTGTTTTTTCACATTCTACAGATCGGTCTGGGCTTTTATATATAGCATTCCAGAATACTGTATAAGAGCTGACTGGTGGTGGCCACAGCTCGCAAGGGAAAAACCTGGTGACAGGGTCCCTTTAAAAACCTGTCCAAGGGAGAACAGCCTATTGTAGGAAGTAAAAGAAGTTAGAAAATACCAGAGACTAGTCTAGGATGCCAAACCAGCATGGCAGGAGCATGGCATTGTGGAATAAAACAAAGTACTGTTCTCGGCTTTATCCGCATTATGAGCATGTGCAGAATCAAATACTTCAGGGTAGATACTTTCCTTAAATCTGCTCTCAGATAAAAACATTTTATCATGGTATGGAATCAGTGAAGATCCAACCACCGGGGACCCTCCACTAACCCAGCCACCGGGACCCCTCCACTAACCCAGCCACCGGGACCCCTCCACTAACCCAGCCACCGGGACCCCTCCACTAACCCAGCCACCGGGACCCCTCCACTAACCCAGCCACCGGGACCCCTCCACTAACCCAGCCACCGGGACCCCTCCACTAACCCAGCCACCGGGACCCCTCCACTAACCCAGCCACCGGGACCCCTCCACTAACCCAGCCACCGGGACCTGCAAAACTGGGAACGTTTATGCTCGTTAGAATGGAGCAGCAGTGCGCATGCTCAACCCCCTACTATATTAATTCCTTATGGGTTTGCTGAGTGTATTTAGTTTTTTTTCCAGCAGCTGCATAGAAAATGATTGGCATGGCAGTATGGTGGCTGCAGCACTGATGTTCACTCACCCTCCTTCCATCACAGTCCCCTGATGACATCTCTTTGCACAGTAAGAAGCTGTGGCGGCAGGGTGCCTGAGCCTCAGTCACATTTTCCACAGCGATCATTGCCATGGATTACAGACATTTGGTAAGTGACCCCAGCGCTGCCTCCGGAAAACGTCCTCTTCCAAGAAGGGTGATAAATGCTGTGGGGAAGTGAGTGCAGCCCCAGCCTTCTGATGACACTGCAGAGCTGGCTGTCAGTCAGTACCTCTGGAGTGCTTACAGCCACCATTCGCTATGTACTGAATGGTGACAATCTGCGGCAGCCATGACTGAAAGCTAAAAACCGTCAGGAGGAACAAATTTAATTTCCCTTCCGGTAGCTGTGCTTTCAGGAAGACAAATGGACAGCTTTGTAATGCTATTACACTGCAGATTGACTGTGTATCTGCCGATTAATAGCATGACCGGTTTCCGTAAAACTGCCGTGGAACTGTACAGGGGTTATCCCCATTCAATGGTCTCAATCAGTGTGCCAAAACCTGTTGCAGTTTTTGGCAGACTTCACTCAAACTGCTTTAGGCCTCATTCAGGCGTCCATTTTCTTAATGTACAAGAAAAATGAACAGATTTTTTTCCCCAGAGTTTCATCCAAGACAAATCAGTTTCTCATACGTTGGAGAATTATTTTTTCCTATCTCACAATCTGTACAAATCAAGATGCCTATTTGTCACAAACCCATAGACTTGGATTGCTGATTTTGATCCAATTCTCAGACCAATATCAGACATATATCCTTACTAACCAAAATCTCACAATGTGTCTGCCATTTCATCCTTCTCTTCTGTTTGATTGGTAAAACTGAACATGGACAAAACAGAGTTCATAATTTCCCCCCCCATATCTCACTATAAAACTCTGACTTATCCATCAAAGTCAATGGCTGCTCACTCTCCCCAGTCCGACGTGCCCACTGCCTGGGGGTAACCCTCGATTCTGCTCTCTCCTTCAAGCCATGTGTCCAGCCCTTTCCACCTTCTGCTGACTCGAAAATATTTCCCACATCCATACATTCCTTGACCAAAAATGTACAAAAACAATAGTGCATGCCCTCATTTCCTGCCTCGACTACTGCAACCTCATACTCGGTCCTCTTAACACTTTTGCACCCCTACAATCTATCCTACACTCTGCTGCCAGACTCCTCCACCTGTCCCACCGCTATTTCCTGGCCTCTCCTCTGTCAATCCCTTCACTGGCTCCCCATTGCCCAAAGACTCAGTTTCAAAACACTAACCATGACCTACAAAGCCATCCACAACCTGTCCCCTCCATATATATGTGGCCTAGTCTCTCGATAATTACCTGCACGCAACCTCCGATCGTCACAAGATCTCCTTTCTTCCTCTCCTCTTCCCACATTCGTATACAAGATTCCTCCCGTGCCTCCCCCATACTCTGAACTCTCCGCCACAACATATAATACTCACCTACCGTGCAAACCTTCAAAATGAAACCTGAAGACCCACCTATTCAGACAAGTCTAAAACCTACAGTAACCCTCAGTCTACTGTACGACCACAAGACCCAACTCAACCCTCACCTCCTGTATTCTCACCCATCTCCTTTAGGCTGAGCCCTCGCGGGCAGGATCCTCTCTCCTCCTGTACCAGTCTGTGCCTCGTATTGTTCATGTCTATGTATGCCCCTTTTCACATGTGAAGCACCATAGAATAAATGGCGCTATAATAATAAAAATTAAGCTTTGCTTAAGTATATTGAATACGTACAGTATGATGTTTCGTATGATAAAGTATGTTTACTTGATAGGTAACAAGACTCTTGGATTTTGACTGCTAAGGCTATGTGTCCACGGTAGAATGTTGCTGCGGATTTTTCTGCATGAAAATCCGCGACTTTCGCGGCAAATCCGCACCTTTTTTTGCCGCGGATTTTTTTTTTTCTCCCAATTCTAAAGCCAAAATCCGCAACAATAATTGACATGCTGCAGATTTTTCCGGATCAAAATCCGCGGCAAATCCTCAGCATGGACACAGCATTTCCAAAATGCCATAGAAATGGCTGGGAAGTGCCGCTGCTGCAGAGTTTCGGAAAATCCGCGGCTTTTCCGCGAGAAATCCGCCGGCAAAATCCGCGCATTTTCCGCAGCGTATAAAAGTAAAATAATTACGGGCTTGTCACCGGCAAAAAACATAGGCACTTTCTTACATCACAGCCATTTACAGACCCCCGCAGGACAATATTTTCCATTATGCCATGATCGTTCTGTTGTGTTCAAACGTTGCATAATAGGTCAGCCGGGATCATTGATAACTAAGCCATCGATACTCTATAATCTGCGGCCATCTAGATAACCCTCCTACTAGCCCTCAAGACAGTTAAACATTTATCAACTTTATCAGGCAGTGTCACACTCCAGATGACACATGAGAGGGCAAGGGTTGGCATGGCAGGACGGAAGTGTCTATGGGTGGTAACGAATGTTTATATGTTCTCCGAGTCACATGCTGTATATGTGAAGCATTTTATGGCTGAGGATGACTATGTACTTGCATGCATTGCAAAAGGTGAAAGCCGCAGAGAAAATCCTCAGCTGAAGTTCCACTTAGGCCAGAGTCACACTTGTGGGTGCCTCGCGTGTGACTCTGGCCTAATATTTAGAGTCTGATGGCTCATTAAGGCTAGTTTCGCACTTGCGTTGGACGGGATCCGTAGAATTGCGTTGTGTGTCGCAGGCAACGGATGCGTTGCATATAGTGGCAACGCATGCTACAGATCGTACAAAATAACGGAATCCGTTGTAGTTTTTTTTTTTCCTTGACTTTACACATCTGAGCATGCGCAGTTGTGTAAAGACAGCTGCGTTAACGGAATCCGTCAAATGACGCATTCTAACGGAATCCGCCACCATGGGCGTCCATTATAAAAACAAACGGACGCCTAACGGATTCCTGCAGATTGCGTTTTTTTGACACTCCGCCAAGCGCAGAAAAACGTTACATGCTGCGTTCAATCCGCTAGACGCAGCGTCAAAACAAAGACGCTGCGTCATGCAGCGGATGCAACGCAGACACTTGCGTTACAGTGCGTCGTCAATACAAGTCTATGGAGAATAGCGCAGTGCGTTAACGGACTGCGCTATTCTCCATAGTGACGGAATGCGCTGAACGCAAGTGTGAAACTAGCCTTACACCGGCCAATATCAGATCAGGAGTGAATCCCATCACCTATATGCAAGTAAAGGTCTGGCATTAGGGGTTGGTAAACTGGGGACTGCCCAGAACCTCCACCCTCTTAGAGGTCCCCAGCTTTGCAAGCACAAACTGCAGTGATAATACAATTTCTGTATGATTACTGCAGTTTCCAAGGCTAAGACTGCAGAAAGACCATTGGTGACATCATGGTCCTTTCACCATGAAATCACCAAAGGTCCTTAACATGGCGGGAGTCCAGGTTACTGCAGGCTGCATGTTGTGAAGGCCTGGAGACATCGACTCCCTTGTGTGAGAACTGGACCTGGGAGGGGTAAGTAAGACACAGTTATTCTTGGTTTCTTCTACTTAGTGGGGGGAGGGGTGGAGGCGTCACAGGTTTTGTAAAAATTCCAATGATTATATGTTCTTGCCCATTCCAAGGCTGAAAAGGTGTCCTAACCAGCTATTGCTCGTAAAGATGATGGCCTATTACCGTGTACTGGTTTGGGTAATCCCCAGTTCGTTAAACGCCATCACAGATCCTTCTTGTCCTGGACTAGATGCTATTGGCACTTATGATAAACTGACCCCAGGTTTGAGGTCTGCAGTCGGCTTTTAGCAAGAAATTCTCCAGACGTACGGTATATAACAGCAAGAAGGGATGTAGATTAGAAAGTTGCAGAACTCTTCATTATACAAGACTGCGCACAACTGTTTAAGCAACTGCAGTAAATAATCAGATGGGTGCAACTTCCTGCAAACGCTGAAATTAGGAAAGAAAATGGGTGCCATCTTATTTAACACCTTGTGGGGCAATTGCTTTCCCCTACTGCTGCTCAGTTATATTAGGATATAACATTATGTGCACATCATACACTACACTCCTGTTCACAAGAGATTTATGGTATATCCAGCATTCACTGCAATCCAGAATCAGTAATCAGCCCTTTAAGTATTTGTCATTTATAGAGCTCATCTTATATTTCTGCCAGTTTTGTGCCATCTTTCCTTTGATTTTTGCTCAGACTAAAAATACATGGAAAAAGCTGGAATATGTAGCTGCCCTTATGCCAAGAACGTCTGTGGCATTTTCTGATATATTATACAACATATAAAATCCCACACAAGGACGGGAATTGTATACAGTATTATTAAAGGGTTAATCCCAAGATAGTAAGTTATCTCCTAGTCAAGGGATGTCAAACTCAAATACAGAGGGTCAAACTTAAAAATTGGACAAAGTAGCAGGGCCTGCAGACAAAACGGAGCCCCCCCACGAGCCTCCAGACAGAACAGAGGGCTCCCCCCCCACACGGGCCGCCAGACAGAACCGAGGGCTCCCCCCCCACACGGGCCTCCAGACAGAACCGAGGGCTCCCCCCCCACACGGGCCTCCAGACAGAACCGAGGGCTCCCCCCCACACGGGCCTCCAGACAGAACCGAGGGCTCCCCCCCCACACGGGCCTCCAGACAGAACCGAAGGCTCCCCCCCCACACGGGCCTCCAGACAGAACCGAAGGCTCCCCCCCCCACACGGGCCTCCAGACAGAACCGAGGGCCCCCCCCACACGGGCCTCCAGACAGAACCGAGGGCCCCCCCCCCACACGGGCCTCCAGACAAAACCGAGGGCCCCACACACGGGCCTCCAGACTAAACCGAGGGCCCCCCCACACGGGCCTCCAGACTAAACCGAGGGCCCCCCCACACGGGCCTCCAGACAAAACCGAGGGCCCCCCCCCACACGGGCCTCCAGACAGAACCGAGGGACACCCCCCCCACACGGGCCTCCAGACAGAACCGAGAGCCCCCCCCACACAGGCCTCCAGACAGAACCGAGGGACACCCCCCCCCACACGGGCCTCCAGACAGAATACCTTCGTGGGTCAAGTAAAAATGGCCTGCAGGCCAGATTTGGCCAACAGGTCAGAGTTTGCCATTTGTGCCCTAGTCATAGGATAGGGAATTGCTTACTGATCGCTAGTGGTCCGAGTGCTTGGACCCTCATCTCTCTTATGAACAGGGCTCTGGATTTTGAGAACCAAGCTCTGCAGGGCCCCACGAACAAAACAGAAGTGAGTACCGTTTTATTCATCTCTATACAGGCCTGTCGGAGAAAGCCAAGCACAGCACTCCATATAAACAATGAATGGAGAGAAGGCCGAGAATGCGCTCCACCACTGGATTAT
This sequence comes from Anomaloglossus baeobatrachus, assembly GCF_048569485.1. Taxonomy (NCBI): domain Eukaryota; kingdom Metazoa; phylum Chordata; class Amphibia; order Anura; family Aromobatidae; genus Anomaloglossus; species Anomaloglossus baeobatrachus. The sequence continues at coordinate 613,550,377 of NC_134356.1, read as the reverse complement.
AGATGGGGGATCTGCAAAGCCAAAGGACGAGAGGGGAGGACGGAAATCCAGTGACTCGTTCTCCTCATCTCCGGTGTCCAAGTGATATAGATCACTTACTATCTTGCGAATAACCCGCCCAGCCCCTGTCCCGGTGTGGAATTTTATAGGTTTCGTACTGTAGCAGAAAATCCAGAGACATCCTTGGTCCTAAGATAAATACAAATTTGTTTTTTTCATGTACTCTTGGCACAAGCATAACACAAAGGAATGATAATATAAAACTGTCACAAATACCGGATGTGAGGATTACTATACATGACGACTACTTTGTGGCTTGGTCACAGACTTCAAAGCCTATTGAAGTACATACACAACAATGCCGGATACACGATATATTTCTACGGAGGGGCAGAAATTATATATTCAAAACAGAATTTTGCATAATCCACAGGGACACCAGCAATCCGTTAAGACGTTATCATTATCTTGGGAATATCCCTTTAAGAAATGCTGTGTTACTGGTGTCTGATGTAGTTTTTTCCCCATTAAAGTGAATAGGAAAAGAAAAAAAAAAAATTGACAATAGGAAACTTTCTTACAGATTCTCTTTATAAATTTTAACACGTGCCTGTTAGGTTTTTATATCTTTGGTAACAGTCCCATAGGTTTCTATAAGTCGAGGGCACCTGATTTATGACTTGTGTGACGTAGACGTCTTGGCCACACCATTGCCTCTTACTCATTCAACAAACAGGTTCTTCGGTAATAACTACTTTGCTTATTATAGAGCACAGAGAACATTACACCAAAGAAAGGAAGCAGATAAGAGATGACGCTAGGCAAACACACCGACATTTCTGTGTCTTGGAAGACTGAATCGGGATTATTCTATTGTTCTCAGCGCTGCCTCCACATCACATGCTGAAAGAAAAATGGAAGACAAGCGATCCCCGATAAAAGGTGGCTGTGGTCTGATCGGTCTTCAATTCTCCTACATTTGGGCCATACAGACACATTTCATGCCCAAATTCCCTACAGCCAAAAAATACAGAAGCCTCTTAGGCCGGTTTCCCTTGACCATATTAATGGGCACAAATCTGGGCCTATCAGTTTGTATAATAGCCCGAACTAACAGCATTACAGGTCCATAGTTAGTTCAGGTCATTAGGCTCATGGTTGGGCGGAGATTTTCACCCATATTATGAGCACCTGTATTTAAGTCATATTAAAAAAAAAAAAAAAAAATTAAAATCACAGCCTGCACTAGTCTCTTTAGATAAGACTCGCCTATTCAAGATTTATGAGTGGCCAAAAATACAACATCAGATTCTATATGAATCAACCATATAGCATCTGATTTTTATGGAACCATTGCCATTCTTAAAAAAGGGGTTGTCCAGAACTTTTTATTGATAGCATAAGTCACCAATATTAGATTGGTGAGGGTGTCGGGTGTTGCGAACCCCACCGATCGGATAGTTATGATCTACCCAAAGGATCAGCTATTCTCGGTGGCGGACAGAAATTATCAGTTGCAGAGCAGAACTATACAACTGTATTGTAGCTGCAGCGGGTACTGCAGATCCTCTCCTATTAATTGAAAGACCACTATGAAGTTCACCAAGCTGTGTAGTTCCACTCCACAGTGAGCAGCTGAACCATGAAGGTACTGGCTGACAACATAGGGCTAAAATATTGGATATAAATCATAGGTGGAAGAACCTGCCTCAGAGTGGAGGTTTTCGGGAATTACTACTGATGACACCTTCCTCGGGTGCCGAGTACTTTTAACAAGCAGTTGGATGCTCGGAAGGGCACGACTTGAATACCCGAGTAGAATGGGCATCAATGGGAGATGCAAGCATTTTTCCAAGATCTCTTCCAGAAAAATGCTCACGTAGAATTGAGCGAGTACCTAATTATTCGTACTCGTTATACTCAATGAGTAATATCTAATACTCTCGTATTCATTCTGAATAGCGTGTCCAATGCAAGTCAATTGGGGAAAAACTCGCAAAGTAACAAGTAACCCAAATGCCGTACTATTCATGCGAGTAGCGAATAGTGCGGAATTCGGGTTACTCATTAGGCTAGTTTCACACATCCGGCTTTTCACCGGTTTGTCGGATTTGGCGCACTCCAGTACAGTGTATACAGTACAATGGCAGCGCAAAAAGCTACGATTGCATGCTGTCATGTGACCAGAGCATGTGACCCGGACGTTGCCGTGCTGCCATTGTACTGTTCACACTGTACTGGAGTGCGCCGAATCCGGCAAACCGGCTAAAAGCCGGATGTGTGAAACTAGCCTTACATTGCCAGTATTCCCCATTGACTTGCATTGCATATGCTATTCGGAACAAATACGCGAGTATTAGGCTAAGTTCACATTTCCGCTAAAATCTATCAGTCACAATCCGCTGCTCTTGTAAACAGCGGAATCCGTTTAGCGGATTCCGCTGCTCCCATAGACTTGTATGAGCAGCGGATTGTGACTGATGATGCTGCGTTGCACCCTCCGCCCGACTGATCAGTCGTGGAACGACTGACCGCCGGGCGGGGGGAACGCAGCATGTAACGTTTTTTGAGCAGCGAGATCCGTCGGATTTCGCTGCGCATGCTCTCTGGCTCCCTGCACACGTCACCAGCTTTGGTTGGTTACCCGATATTTACCCTGGTTACGGTGCAAGGAGCCAGCGCTAAGCGGTGTAGGCCCGTAACCAAGGTAAATATCGGGTAACCAAGGTAAACATCGGGTGCTTTGCTGTTACCCGATATTTAGGCTGGTTACGTGTGCAGGGAGGCCGACACTTCCCCGCTCGGCCCCGCCCCCTCCCGCACTCCGCACATGTATGTACACACACACACACACACACACACCTGTCCCCAGCCATGCAGACAAGCACTGACACCCTCGTCTGGCCCCGCCCCCTGCTCGGCTCCGCCCCCTCCCGCACTCTGCATGTGCACACACACACACATACATACATGCACATACACACACTCACTCACACATACACTCACCTGTCCCCAGCCATGCAGACCGCAGCACTTCCACTGACATCATCAGCGCCTGGCCCCGCCCCCCGCTCGGCTCCGCCCCCTCCCGCACTTTGCATGTGCACACACATACATACATACATACATACATACATACACACACTCACTCACACATACACTCACCTGTCCCCAGCCATGCAGACCACAGCACTTCCACTGACATCCTCAGCGCCTGGCCCCGCCCCCCGCTCGGCTCTGCCCCAGAACTCCGCCCCCCGCACACAACGGAATCCGACAAAGAATTCTGTTCTTTGTCATCCGTTGTACAGCGTTGAACAGCACATCAGTCACATGCGTCAAGCGACGCATGTGACTGATACAAATCAACGGAAATGTGAACTTAGCCTTAGACAGTACTTGTTATGAGCATAGAGAGAACGAATAGTTAGGTACTCGCTCAATTCTATGCTCACGTCCTTCACTGACTTCCATTAAAGGGAACCAACAGAATTTTCATATATAAAAAGTAAAGCCAGTGCTATACTGGCACTAGGATGCTGAATATAAGCATAGCTTTTGTTCAGAGATTGGATGTTTTATTTCAGAAATATGTGCAAGTAAAGTTCCAGTAGTGCACTATTTGATTGACAGGTGCAACAGGAAGTTAATGTTGGTCGGGTCTTGCTATCTATTCCCATCGTCTGCCTGCCTGGCCTTCCTCCCCATAGACGTTAATTCTGGTGCAGGCAGACAGACAGGGGCGGGAATAGATAGCAAGAACCGATCCACATATTAACTTCCTGTTGCACCTGTCAATCAAATAGCAGTGCATTGATGGAACTTTACTTGCACATATTTCTGAAATAAAACATCCAATCTCAGAACAAAAGCTATGCTTACAGTCAGCATCCTAGGATCAGTATAGCACTGGCTTAACTTTATATATGAAAATCCTGATGGCTGGTTCCCTTTAAACTTGGGTACTTGAGTCATGCCCATCCAAGCAACCAACTGCTCGTTACAAGTACCCGAGCATTGTAGTGCTGGCTCATCACTAGTAATTACTGGTACCAATCAACTTATAGAAATGAAATGGCCACAAGGGGTATACGTGAAGAGGACAAGGTTACTGTGAATGGGTTGACTCTCCAGCTGAATGTCTACTAGGTGCAGTAGAGAATTAGGCAGTGACAATGTAAAGCTCATTGGCCCAGATGAAATTTTTCCAACAGTGCCCTCAACCATCTTTATTACTATTGGCCTTTTAAGAGCCAAAGGGACTTTGTAGGACCCTCAACTCTCTTAGGCCGCTTTCACCCATCCGGTTTTAGCAGTGCAGCTAAATCCGGCTCTAAAACCTATGCAACGGATGCGGCGAAAAAAACGCATCCTTTGCATAAGTTTTTACATGCGGCCCGTCCGGTTTTTTGCCGGTTGCGGCACGCTACTGAGGATGCGCAGAGCAAAACACCGCACGCGGCGGCCGGATGCGGTTCTTGCCGCATCTGGCATCCATAGGCATGCATTGTAAAAAAGTGCTGCATCTGTCGGATGCGGCGCGATGCGTTTTTTTGCCGGTCAAAAAAAAAAAAAAAAAAAAAAACCGTGCCAGGCAACGTTCCACCCGGCCGCCGCATGGGCTAAATATGCAGCATCTGGCAAAAAACGGACCGAACGCAAGGCCATGCGGCACAATCCGGCACTAATGAAAGTCTATGCGAAAAAAAAAGGCAACCGGCGGCAAAAAAAAACGGTTGCGTTTTTTCTGCAAAAACCGGATGTGTGAAAGCAGCCTTAGGCTCTGGTGCCCAAGTGCTATTGCAACCTCTTCCCCCACTAACTATAGTTACACCCCTGTATGGAACCGGGTACTTTAATAAATAAATATGATTTGGTAATGCCCGGCGATCCAATTATTTGGTCATTTATGTTTAACTCAATTTGGAGTACGAGGGAGTGTGCTCCGGATCCTATTAATGGGAGTAGGAGTCAAGTATTACTGCATCAAACTGGATAATTACAATGGGGATATTAAGCTTTACGCTTCAATTTCGTTCCACTTCTAGACTATTACTGTGGGGTGATTATACGAAAACCATATTATATTATATATATATATTATATATATATATATATATTATATATATATATATATATATATATATATATATATATATATATATAAAAAAAAAATAAAACACAACTTGCCCTTAGGTTGTCCATAGCAACCAAAGCACAGCTGTCATTTTTCTAACACACAATTAAAAATGAAAACTGTGTGGTGATTGGTTGCCAAGGACAGCATCCCTCGGCGATAATGCGCATTAGTGTAATTTAGGAGAATGACCCATTGGGGTACATTCAGAGCCGTTATTTTGAAAATCTAGGAGCAAGTTCAAAACTTAATAACTAGGCCCGAGCTAAATGGCAACATCTCATGGCAGCAATGCTGCGGCACCTTATGGGCCATATCGTCATCACATTCACCATCAATGTACCAGAACAATATTGTGACCTCATTTTATAAGGCCATAAGTTGCCATGTAACCCCAGACTGGGCCCCACACTTGAGATAAATGGGGCCCCCCCCCACCTATCCAAGAGCAGGACATGTCTATGGCACTGTTTACAGTCGAGCAAGTGTGGCGGCCATTTTTGAAATCCCATAGAAGTGAATAGAGAGCGTTCTACATAGATACAACCTGTGAATATGTCCAGGAATCACATCTCATTTATGGGAATATCCCATTAGGGCCCGAAATAGTATTATCCTCATATTGCAGGATACAAATTCCATAGGCAGAAAAACGCATTGTCAGCCATACATCAGCAAATCTGATCATGCCACGGAGCCTGCACAAGGGGAAAAACAAGTTTCCAGACACATCTGGAGGCAGATTGTCTACAGGGGGAACAAAATATAGATTCACAGCTCCCACTGGTGCCATCGCCCCACTATACTCGACCCATAAATGATACATGAACGCCCATCTAATACCACATATTTGCCATTATGTAACTCTGGGCAAGCTGGGTGACTACCAATTTATTAGCGATGATGGAGGCCATATCACTTGTCACCCAACATTTGTAAAAACATATTTTAAAAACAGCATAAACAAAAAAAAATACTATATCACATAATTTGCATTATATACACTGATTGTTTTCTTTGTATGCAAAGCCCGATTTCAGACAGTCCACGGTTTGTTTTGGCCACTGAAACCATGTTTTGGTCCATTTTTAGAATCCTCCCTGCATTTGTTTCTAAGGAAAAGAAAAAACAATTCTCAGATTCTCCTCCCATTAAACAGTAACATACAGACAGCACACAGATGGCATCCATATTTAGTTTTTTTTTTCCTTTTTTAACCACTTCATGCGTGAAATGACTAAAAAGGTATCGCCCCATTGTCCTGGTGGCTTCCACTTGGAAGACGCCACTGTGCTGTATATTAAAGGGAATCTGTCACCAGGTTTTTGCCACCTTATCTGAGAGCAGCATAATGTAGAGACAGAGACCCTGATTCCAGCGATGTGTCACTTACTGGGCTGCTTATTGTAGTTTTGATAAAATCACTGGTTAATCAGCAGTAGATTACCATTACAGGACTACTTGCTGTGCTGCCAGGTAGTCCAGCAGATTCACGAGCTCTGTATGGGCTCATGCGCACGTTGCCGAATTTCATGCATTTACGCTGCGTATTGCACCACAGCGTAAATGCATGCGTCCCCTGCACAATCTATGAAGATTGTGCATGAGACGTCCGCACGTTGCGTTTGAGCGCGCAGCGATTTGGATACCAAAATTTTGTTCCAAATCGCTGCGTTCTGAAAAGCAAGATGTCAATTATTCCGTGCGTTCTGGATGCAGCTCCCACTCTGTGTATGGTGGGGGCTGCATCCAGAGCACATGAAAACGGATTTTTATTATGCAGTGTTTCTGCAGCGATTTGCTGCGCACATATGCTGTCAAATTCCTGCAGAAATTTCTGCAGGGACACGACGCGACGTGTGCATGAGCCCTATAACTGCTAGATCTGCAGCAGAGAAAAACATTGATTTTATCAAAATGACAGCAAACAAATCAGTAAGTGACACATCGCTGGAATCAGGGTCTCTGTCTCTACATTAGTTTGCTCTCAGATGGGGGAGCAATTAGGTAAAAAAATGCCAGTGGTGGTGCTGCCGCAAAATACATACTAGAAGAAATCAGAAAAGATGCTTCAGGGACAACACCGCCGGTATTTTTCTGAAGCGTCTTCTGCAGCAAAAAAAGATGCGGGTACGTCAGTCTCTAAAAGACACGTCACATACGCTTGGGAGGATATACGCATGTGCATATGGAGTTTTTTTTTTTTTTTAATCAATACAAAATCCTACTTCAAAACCCCTTCCCATTCATTTCTATGGGAAAGTCACATTTTTGCCACGGAAAAAATAAAATAAAAAAGGAGCGCTTTACGTAGCCGTCAGCTTGATAAACTTGTTTTTAAATGTCTCACAAAAACGGAGTGGAAAATGTCAGGAGCTATTCACCTTCCCATTCTTCACTCCTTTGTTCGCTCCCATGTGACTGGCCCTTTGACCCTCATGGACTCCTGAATAGCTCGAAGGTTGTATAGAACTTTATACACGTGGCTGTATAACCGGGCATATCACCTTTACGGACTATAGGATCCAACTCTCCCAGGGATAGATTCAATGGAATTTTTCACAAGTACGCGGTAGGGCGAGGAAGTTCTATAAATGCAAAGTATAAGGTCCAATGTGTCATTTCTGGCCACGAAGGGGTGGCGGGACATTGCTTGTCTTGTGTGTCACCATCAAATAACCTGACGTCATTGCACGCACGCACCTAATCTGTGTCCTGGAAAGTCTACAGTGTTTTAGCCGCCACATAATGGCGTGTTAACTCCATCACTGCCAGACACTTGGGGCTTTTTATATATAGAGACAAAGACAAGACATAATGGTGGTGACATACGACGTCCTACAGAGAAGTCTTTCATTGCTTCTGCGGAGGAATCTGGACTGTCATTGTTATATGATGGGACGAGCAGGAAGTCATCCCATATACAGGAGCGGTGTACAGCAGCCGTGTGTCTAACAACAGTGCTCCTAGCAATATACACAATGCCTGGGGTAAGCAGGCAAAGTCCAAAAGTTCCTGCTGTCGGATATCCTCCATTACAGCTCCTGGTCTACTATATAAACCAGCGCCATGATCAAACACAACGAGAAGTCCCAAGTCTCCCGTTTTGTACTTTTTAAGAGTTTCAGCATACTAAGAATTGTAATTTTAGAAGAAGAAGGCTTGGCTTTTAATTTTTAGAGGAACTAAAAGTCTCAGTACGTTGGAACGTGACTACTCCAGTTTCCCTAACCCGTCCTTCTATCCTAGAACTTGCATCTTAAGACACGTTCACCTGGAGTTGTTTGATATGGACCCACATTAAAAAAAAAAAAATCAATATAAACATCCCCTAGACCTGATGATGCCCTTTAAACTAAATTTTATGAAATCTGTAATCCTATTAGTGAGTTTCGAGAACTTGTGTCAGGTCTATCTGTAGGGCACCCAGTCCTGGTCTCTAGCTTTAGTAGGTCCTCAAGTCCCACCTTGGTAGCCTCCTACATTCCACCACCCAGAAGATCCTATAAACTCGCCGCTGACTCCCAAGTAACTCAATCCTTCTGGTTCTGCCGTGATTCCACCACCCCCCCAGACCCCTGGTCCCCCAGGCTGTGACCAGCACTCACCGGCCTCCTGTCCATGTCTGGTCTTCTGTTCCTCTAGCTTCACCTGACTGTGTCTGAGTTTGCTGCAGTCTCTTCCTGTTGTGAGTGAGTTCTGAATCTAGCTCTTCCTGTTCTGCACTTGTCTTCTCCCCACCCTTCTCCATATGAGGGAGTGGTGTGAGGAGTTCCCTGTTCCTTCAGGTAGAGCTCCTGTTCCTCCTCACCAGCTGTCCATGTTATCACAGGAATGCAGTCACTCAATGTAAAACATTTCAGTGCTAAGCAAAACCCAAAATTCATTGGTAAAAATACGTCCTTCCAGGCTGCATGCAGAGACAAATTCGCAATAAGGCTATGTGCGCACTATGGAGTTTTTGAACTTCTCAAAAGCACTGCGTTTTTGGCCTCAAAAAACGCACAAAAATGCGTTTTACCTCGTTTTGGTGCATTTTTGGTTGCGTTTTGCTGCGTTTTTGATCACTGCGTTTTGCTGCGCTTTTCCAGTGCACTACATGGGTGAAAAACGCAGATTGTTTCATGTTTGTTTATTTTTTATTGTGTTGTTGTTTTATTTTTATTTTAGTATTTTATTGCAAACTATGTTCTTTATTGTTTTGACATTTATTTAATCTTTTGTTTGATTTTTGGGTCTACAACCGCATTTTCCAAAATGCAGCATGCTCTAGGTATGGTATTATTTTTTTCTTGTTTACCCACAGGGGTTTTTTTTTTATAGGAAATTACATAAAAAAAATAATAATGTTTAAATAAAATGCGTGAAATATATGGCAAGTTTTACAAGTAAAAAAAAAAAAACAAAAAGAAAAATCAAGTGCATCAAAATTCACATGTATTTACTAGATTTTGTTATTTTTTTTTAGTTTTTTGTACAAATTTATATTTTATTTATTTTCTTTCATTTTACTAATTTTGAACAATAAAAAAAAAAAAATGTTTTCAGCCAGCTGTGTTTACATGTAGCGGTCATGCATCATCCCTGTGCCCGCAGAGATCTTTCCACTGTTTTCCTGAACAGCCACTAAAGGGTGCTTTACACGCTGCAACATCACTAGCGATTGCTAGTGATGTCGTGCGCGATAGCACCCGCCCCCGTCGTTTGTGCGACATTTGGTGATCGCTGCCGTAGCGAACATTATCGGCAGCGTCACACGCAGATACCTTTTCAGCGACGTCGCTGTGACCGCCGAACAATCCTTCCTTCAAGGGTGAGGTGCGTTCGGCGTCATAGCGACGTCACTAAGCGGCCGCCCAATAGCAGAGGAGGGGCGGAGATGAGCGACCGGAACATGCCGCCCACCTGCTTCCTTCCTCATTGCCGGTGGACGCAGGAAAGGAGATGTTCATCGTCACACATAGAGATGTGTGACGTCGCAGGAACGACGAACAACCAGCGGCATGCACCACAAACGATATTATGAAAAGGAGCGACGTGTCAACGATCAACGATTTTTGACGTTTTTGCAATTGTTGATTGTCGCTCCTTGGTGTCACAGGCTGCGATGTCGGTAACAACGCCGGATGTGCGTCACTAACGACGTGACCCCGACGATATATCGTTAGCGATGTCGCAGCGTGTAAAGCCCCCTTAAAAGGGTGGTTCACCCATATTTTTATTGTCTAGTTCGATATTATATTGAAAAACAATGTTTCTCTCAAATACCTTGTGTTGGCAACAGTGCCTGTGAGAGGCGCTATTGCAGACCGCTGTTCCCGCTCCAGTGACGTCCCCGTCAAGTGCCACACACGTCGCAGCCGGCTGCATTCTTCCAGACTCACTGAGCTGTGGGCGGTGTTTCACCGCTGTCACAGCCCATCTGCTCCCCCCTCCTTCCTCCCTCACAGCACAGTGCGTCACCTGCTCCCCCCCTCCCTCCTCCCTCACAGCAGAACGCTGCAAGCAAGAGACGCGACATTCTGTGCTGTGAGGGAGGAGGGAGGGGGGGAGCAGGTGACGCACTGTGCTGTGAGGTAGGAGGGAGGGGGGGAGCAGGTGACGCACTGTGCTGTGAGGGAGGAGGGAGGGGAGGAGCAGGAGACGCCCTGTGCTGTGAGGTAGGAGGGAGGGGGGGAGCAGATGGGCTGTGACAGCGGTGAAACACCGCCCACAGCTCAGTGAGTCTGGAAGAATGCAGCCGGCTGCACGGATGTGACGTGTGTGGCACCTGATGGTGACGTCACTGGCGCGGGAATAGTCTGCAATAGCGCCTCTCACAAGCACTGTTGCCAACACAAGGTATTTGAGAGAAATATTGTTTCTCAATATAATATCGAACTAGACAATAAAAATATGGGTGAACCACCCCTTTAAGGGTACGTGCTCAGATCCAGACATGCTGTGTCCTGGCTGTAGCATGTCCTCTCCTTTGGGGCCGCGATTGCTCTCCGCAGGAGACTGCAGTTGCCCATGCACATGATCCAGGTCCTGGATGCAGCATGTCTTCTCCGGCAGAGCCGTGAGTGCTTTCCGCAGGAGACCGCAACTGCCTGTGTCCATGATCAAGGTTTGGGTATCTGCTGTCTTTCTCTCTGTTCTCCCTGCAGAGAACACTCGCAGCTCTACAGCAATAAATTGGCAGGCTGCTACTCAGGAAGCCACACCACATGTCAGTTTACAGTACTGTAAAAAACAAGCACAGTGGGTGAGGCGCCCCTGAGGATTCAGGCGCCACAGGGTACTGCACCTCCATTAGGGTGTAGTACTTATCCCGGGTCCAGGGAGGGTCGGTACCGGTTCCACCAACACACACACATAGTTATAGTGGGTTGCCCTCCTCAATGGGGACCAGGACAGAGTCGGGTCATAGTAGGGGGTCACTACAGCGGTTGAGTTTACAGGACGCCACCTCACCAGGGGCTCCCCGATCCACTGGAACCGGGACTCAGGGTCACGGAGAAGCAACCACCAGTGGGAGTAATGCTCATTACACACAGTGGGAAGAGCAGGTTGACCTATTGAGAGTAGTGATCCAGCCGGTGGCAGCGGTTGGGGGCAACAGCTTGGAACACACAACACAACTACAACAAGAGAGAACAGCTACAGACACAGAGCAGAGCAGACGTGCCGCGAGCAGCCAAGGCATTTTTCAACACGGTCACTGGGGAGAAGCCGGCGGCAGCTTACACAGGTCCGGTGCTGTCGGGGTACAGAACCCTAGGGCAGGCATACTTCACGTTGTCTACCAAGTCTGCAAGGGTCGCGGGAATGGCTAGAAAAGTCACCGGACCTGTCCCACCGAGTCTGGAGCCAAATAGCATATAGGATCCGGGGCTAAGGTCTTCGATCGACCCCACATCAGAACCGCGCTATCAGCATACAGAACGGGACACTTTACTGACACTGGGATCCCCAAGTGCTTCACGCCATGAGGGATCTGATACTTAGCACATCAAAGGAGGAAGGGCCCATAGGCTGACACACACTGGACCTGACCTTCCACGGATTCGGGATGGGCTAGAGCCCATCGCACTCTGGGGCAGGGCTTGAACTATCAGTGAGTAAAAGACCTGGAACTGCAGCCCTTGTCTCTGTCTCTTGTTTACCGGCGCCCAAGGACTACCACCACCCCCGTCCGTCCTCCATCATCATCATCCTCCCCGGAGTAACCCCGCTCCACCTGTGGGGAGCGACACCATCCCGGCTGCGACCTTCACCATCAGCCCCGGAGAGCAGCAGTATAGCCCATCCCTGGCCGCGGACCGCAGGTGGCATCACAATCTAAAAAGACTTTCCTAACCATCACTACTACTCCATCCTTCATCCCATCCACTGCCTTCCTTCCCTCCTGTACGTTTCGGGGTCACGAAACCAGGCCAGGCCTGCCAGTGACGACGCAGAGAATCTGCAACCCGGCCCGGCGACGTGTTGGGCGACAACCCCTCAACTCCAGGGTGTTACATGGGCATGGGATTTCTATAAATCCCATCCACTGTGCTTGTGCTGTATAACGCAGTGTTTTGGACACATGGTAGCGCATCACTAGTTATGAGTACTGAGCACCCGAGCATGGTAGTACTCGCTCATCACTAGTTATGAGTATTGAGCACTCGAGCATGATAGTGCTCACTCATCACTAGTTACGAGTACCGAGCACCCCAGGGCGGTAGTACCTGCTCATCACTAGTTACAAGTACCGAGCACCCGAGCATAGTAGTGTATGCTCATCACTAGTTACGAGTACCGAGCACCCGAGCATTGTAGTGCTCGCTCATCACTAGTTACGAGTACTGAGCACCCGAGCATGGTAGTGCTCACTCATCACTAGTTACAAGTAACAAGTGTGACGCCCTGGCCTATCAGGTCGTCACAGGGTATTGTGCAATCTGCCCTTCTACACAGTACCCACTCCTGGATCCTGGTCCTTTGGTGTTGCTAACAGCTTAGCCAGTCAAAATCCTAGGAACACTTTACACCGAACCCACCAGACACACCATTGGGGGGCCTGAAGGGAATAGGGACGCCCATATGGGGGTTGGTAGGGGAAAGTGAGAAAGTGAGAAAGAAGTGAAACAGTAGTGAAAAGAGTAGGAGGTGGAAAGTGACTCTGGGAGAGAGAGGTCACCGGTCTGGAGCAGGGCTCCTGGAGTTTACTAGGTGACAGACGTTGGTCTGGGCCTGGTAGGAGCTGAAACCCCGGTCACAGGGGATCGCGTCAAGGGGCACGGACTGCCGAGGAGGGCAGCCGGCTGCCTTGAGCCATCACCGGGCAGGGGCCAGGGCACGACGGGGTACGTGGACCCTAGGCCGGGAAGTAGCTTCACGCGTACTGGTAATTTACCCGATAGGGGTGAAGACTTCAAGATTCACCCCTAACCCGCTTCAAAATCAGGGTACTAATGCACCGATGGGATAGGACTTTCCCAAATACAGTCCAAAGAAATCCTACGCGTGAACCCTGAGAGCAAGCTCACTCCGTTAGCCATACGGGTGAGCGGGACCCGAAACGTTTTAAGCTTGAGGGTCCAACTAGTGAGAAGGTACCACGGAAAAGGCCACAGGTTAACAGCAACACCAAGGGCACGGATTCCAGCGTGCTCCCTCCAGGCTGCAGTGGTGCTCAGAATTCTGGTTTACAAGCTATCTGTGTTATTATTCCTAAACTGAAGGAGTACGCTGAAAAGCCCCTTTTCCTCTAACCCAACTTCACCCCAAACACCAACACCCAACGGCCCCGAGGCACCAACCCCCTACGCACGGAGGAGTTAAACATCCTGCTGCTACACCATCGCCACCGGGCTCCCCTAACAGCAGCGGTAGTCTCCTACATTACCACACACCATGGGTGGCGTCACAAACTTCCTAATCCCCTGTACATACTCCCCCTCTTCTTTTAATTCGAGTGTCCGCGCGAACCCTCGGGTCCGGAGACCCCTCGAGCCACCGCGGCTCCGGATCCGAGCGGCTCGGCCGCTGGCACGGTGGCGGTACACCTCGCAAAACCTGGTGTCACAAACAGGATATGAGCAGGACCCACTTACCTGGGTGACGTGTACCTTGAAAGCCGAAGACTGCAGGTCCGGAGTCCTTTTCCCGCCAATTCTGCCATTGTCCGACATCTTTTCACGCCAAAAAGCTGTCTTCATCGTAAAAGCGCGCAAAGCCTAAGCCCCGTCCTTCGTCTTCCTTGTGAGGCCGGAATCGGAAGTTCCCAGAGGGCCGCAGTCAGCGAGAGAGTGCTGCGAAAAGACCGAGGGGGCGGGCAAGAATGTGTGACTAGCGAAAGTGGAGCAGGGACGCCAGGACTCTGCGACAACATTCCTGGAAGACACAGTGGCAAGATGGCGAAGCGAGACTAGTCCCCAGAACGTGCTGTCCCTGGGACCGCAACATGGATAGAGGAGGAAGCAGAGCAGCTGTGCAGGAGAATGCGGATGCAGTTCCTGTTCATTCTGAATCATTGGACGGAAGAGATGAGGAGCCTGGCGGTGGCGGTGCGAGCCCGTGAGATTGAAATTCCACGTGAAGAGAGGGTAAGCGGTTACCCAGTCCCTATTGATTGCCCAAATCCGGCTACAGCGGCAGAGGGATCCGGACCGTCCCCGCTCGCGGTGAGCGCTCCACCATCAACTACCCCATCCTCAGCGGATGCCGAGCTGCCCACACCAACCCCGGCAGCGGAACCTTCAGTGCATCTACAGGAAACTCCAGCTGCAGAGATCCAGACCACAACCCTCATCCCGGTCACGGCAGCGGTCATCCAGACACCGGCCAGACCAGACCCGGCCGCATCACCAGGCCCGTCCTCAGAGGCGAAGCACCCGGACCCTGCAATCCCGGCTGCGGAGCAGTCGGTTCATCAGTTTGCACCTGCGGGATGTCCACCCGGTCCGCAACCGCATGGCATCCCGAAGGCTGTTGGGGCCGCCAGAGTCCAAGTAAAGCCAGAGCCAGATAGGGAGCGGAGGCCAGACGCCAATGTTCCCTACTGGGAACGACAACAGTACCAATTGCAGACGGAGATTGCAACCCGAGACCGGCGATTACGGATGCTTGCCGCCCGTGATCAAGAAGAGAAGGAGCAGATAAGCAGCGCTGCTTCCCGAGTAAGAGGGCCACGGTGCCGTGGCCTTGTGGAGCGATTTGACCCCGAGCAAGGATGGGGGGTTATCCTTGAAGCGGGCCTCACAGCAGGGGTGTATGTGTTCCGCCGAGATAAGGCGCAGCACCTTCCTTGGGGCCACCCAGAGCGTAATCTTCAGCCGCAGGAGATGGTTACCTATACCCGGCATTGCGGAAAGCGGGGCTGGTATGCCCTGAAGGTAACTAAGCATGTGGTGTTTGAGGAAGGATATGTGTCGGCGTCGGTAGCACGTAGTCGCAAGGAAGCGTGGCTGCGTGACCCGACAGTCTATTACTGAAAAAAAAAAAATGTTACAGTACCAGTAGTTACAATGCCATAGAATTGTTAGGTATCGGTGCTTTTGTTTGTTACTTTTCATAGTTTGTTATTTTCCATATAGAAAATGTTAGTAAATAAGTGCCTAATCAACCAGTTTTAATGAAAAGAGTGAAAGTTACCAGATTTGCAAGTAAATTGTAGAAAAGTGTACAACCGGTACATGGACTTCGTTTAAGTTTCTATACATAAGTAAATATGGTCCACGGTCAGAGGACTGGTGTGACCAACACAAACTTGTGTTTTGTATAATAGTTGCACCTCCTGTGCCAACCAGAGTCGTCTAAAAGACAACACCCAGGACCTTAACCTGGTCACGGACCCACCATAGGTTTCCAGGGGGAACAGGTTGTTTGGGTGGCGGGTTGTTGGGATCCGGGACGTTGGGACTGGACTGTCACAGGAAGGGGCTGCAACGGATTAGGTTGAGCCTCCGTTACCATAGAAACTGGTAGCGTCCCACGGTTGGGCGATGAACTCCTAATAATTTTTGTAACGTTTAAGTGAAGTGCCTCCCCTGTGAGGGATGGAACCCGTTAATAAAAATGCATAATGTTAAAATGTTCCTTTTTCCTTTTACAGTTAAAGACAAAAATAAACCTCTGGTGTCCTGTAGCTCGGGGACGAGCTACGTTTAACCAAGGGGGAATGTGACGCCCTGGCCTATCAGGTCGTCACAGGGTATTGTGCAATCTGCCCTTCTGCACAGTATCCACCCTCCTTGGTTACGGATCCTGGTCCTTTGGTATTGCTAACAGCTTAGCCAGTCAAAATCCTAGGTACATTTTACACCGAACCCACCAGACACACCATTGGGGGGCCTGAAGGGAATAGGGCCGCCCATATGGGAGTTGGTACGGGAAAGTGAGAAAGTGAGAAAGAAGATGAACAGGAGTGAAAGGAGTAGGAAGTGGAAAGTGACTCTCTGGGAGAGAGAGATCACGGGTCCGGAGCAGGGCTCCTGGAGTTTACTAGGTGTCAGACGTTGGTCTGGGCCTGATGAACCAACAGACATAAGAAGTCTTTTAGAACTGCCAAATAAATACCCCTGCCTTTGCCATATAATTGTATTATGAGATCCAGTATTGTGTCTCAACTTTGTTTAATTTTGTTGGTCTGGGCCTGGTAGGAGCTAGAACCCCAGTCGCAGGGGATCGCGTCAAGGGGCACGGACTGCCGAGGAGGGCAACTGGCGGCCTTGAGCCATCACCGGGTAGGCACCAGGGCACGACGGGGTACGTGGACCCTAGGCCGGGAAGTAGCTCCAAAATCAGGGTACTAGCGCACCGATGGGATAGGACTTTCCCAAATACAGTCCAAAGAAATCCTACGCGTGAACCCTGAGAGCAAGATCACTCCGTTAGCCATACGGGTGAGCGGGACCCGAAAAGTTTCAAGCTTGTGGGTCCAACTATGAGAAGGTGCCACGGAAAAGGCCACAGGCTAACAGCAACACCAAGGGCACAGATCCCAGCGTGCTCCCTCCATGCTGCAGCGGTGCTCAGAATTCTGGTTTACAAGCTATCGGTGTCATTATTCCTGGACTGAGTGAGTACGCTGAAAAGCCCCTTTTCCTCTACTCAACGGCACCCCAAACACCAACTCTCAACGTGCCCCGGGGCACCAACCCCCTACTCACGGAGGGGTTAAACATCCTGCTGCTACACCATCGCCACTGTGCTCCCCCAACAGCAGCGGTGGTCTCCTACATTACCACACACCGTGGGTGGCGTCACGAACTTCCTAATCCTCTGTACATACTCCGCCTCTTCTTTTAATTCGAGTGTCCGCGCGAACCCCCGGGTCCGGAGACCCCTCGAGCCACCGTGGCTCCGGATCCGGGCGGCTCGGCTGCTGGCATGGGGGCGGTACACAAGCACCCGAGCATATCACTAGTTACGAGTTTTGATCAGTGATTCGGATCATAAGCGGACATGTCTGTTTGCCTGAGCCACAATTAACATCTATGATGGCGATAGGTGGAGGAAGAGCGGAATAGATAGCAAGACCCAACCCACATATTTCTTTATTGTTGCACCAGTCAATCAAACAGCAGGGCATTGCTGGAACTTTATTTGCACATATTTCTGAAATAAAATCTCCAATCTCAGAACAAAATCTATGCTTACATTCAGCATCCTAATGCCAGTATAGCACTAGTTTTACTTTATTTATAAAAATCCTTATGGTTGGTTCCCTTTAAGGTCAAAATTGGCCGTCACTAAGGGGTTCACAGATCCCCATAGAGATTACTGGCCATGTCAGATCAGAAGGAACAGATGAGAATAGGACGAGCTCTGAATCTCATAGAATGGAGACACGGACCCTTTTTTAAAAAGGACAGGTGTATGGATCAATGAAACTCTATGGGTCTGTGTTCTGTTCATTTAAAGAACGGACAGAACCCGGACATGTCCAATGAATGTGTGAATGTAGCCTAAGCGATAGTGGCATGGATTAAAAAAAATAAAATGCAACAAAAACTGCATGTTTGTGGTTTGCAATCAATGGAAAAATCACAGCAATCCAGAGACCGACAATGCAGATAAAACACAGAATTCCCTGAGAAATCACACCAATCTGAACTGTATAAACAAGTTTCCACTGCGGAACTAAAGGATCAAAACCCAAACCGTATGTATGAATTCTTGCAATGAACCATAGAATATGTAAATAGTATTATGTCAGTCCACTATCAGCCACTAGATGGCTCCTCTTACAACTCTACTTACTTCTGGATCACCTTTTTTTAGGCTGTGTCCGCACATGTGCTTTTTTCTGCGTTTTGGCTGCGTTTAAAACTGCACTGTGTCATTGCCAAAATGCATGTGTTGTGCTTCCCCAGAAAAGTCTATGAGAAGTCAGCAAATTCCATGCGCACGTTGCTTTTTGTTAGGCAGCGTTTTCTTTGTCAAATGTTTGACAAAATCGTTGCATTAAAAAAAGCAGCATGTCACTTCTTCAGTGCGTTTTGGTTGCATTTTCCACCTATTGAAATGAATGAGGTGTGTCAAAACGTAACCAAACTGTTTAGCTGTGCGCTTCCACTGCATTTTTGTTGCTTTCGACAAAATGCAGGTCTTTCGGGCTCTTGCTCTATTGGGGTGTCACTCGCTCTGTCAATCGGTCTCTCCCTCTCTCATACTCACTGATCGCCGGCGCAGCTATCACAAAGCTCCGGTGGCTTCTGCTGCTTCTGAAAGTGCCGGCCGCTCATTAGGCCATCTCATATTCCCTGCTTCCCATGCCCATCGGCACCTATGATTGGTTGCATTCAGACGCCCCCCCCACTGCAACCAATCACAGCCGCTGGTGGGCGGGTCTATATCGTGCAGTAAAATAAATAAATAATTAAAAAAACGACGTGCAGTCCCCCCAATTGATACCCAGCAAAGATTAAGCCACACAGCTGGGGGCTGGTATTCTCAGACTGGAGAGGTCTATCATCTTTAGGCTGCCCCCCAGCCTAAAAATATCAGCCAGCAGCTTCCCGGAATTGCCGCATCAATTAGATGCGACAGTCCCGGGACCTTACCCAGCTCTTCCTGAATTGCCCTGGTGCGTTGGCAATTGGGGTAATAAGGAGTTAATGGCAGCCCATAGCTGCAAATAAGTCCTTGGTAAATCATGGCAGGCATCTATGAGACACCTTCCATGATTAACCTGTAAGTTAAAAAAAATAAATACATACACCCAAAAAATCCTTTATTTGGAATAAAAGACAAAAAAAACCACCCTCTTTCACCATTTTATTAATTCCCAAACACCCCTCCAGGTCCGACGTAATCTATACGAGGTCTCACGACGCTTTCAGCTCTGCTACATCGGAAGCTGACAGCGAATGGCCGTAGAGCATGACCGCTAGCTGTGAGCTCTATGCAGTAACTGAAGTGAGTCGCGTTATCAGCGGTGACGTCACTCAGGTTACCCGCGGCCACAGCTGGATCCTTCAACTGTCTCAATTGGAGGACTTCAGCTGTAGCCGCGGGTAACTTGAGTGACGGCACCGCTGAACGCGCAGCTCACTTCAGCCACTCAGCTGATTTACAGTCACTGGTGAGTCCTTCACTTGTGATTGCAAATCAGGCTGCGACACAGAAACAGAGCCACACAAAGACAGTGAACTCGGGTGAAGCTCTGACGTCACTGCTGCGGACCCCTTTGTCCTGGCACTGACCTCAGAGGTTCATCTGAGTTCATGACAGCACACACAGACAGAGCCGCAGGATGACAATGAAGTCGGGTGAAGTTCATCCGAGTTCATTCTCATCGCCCAGCTCCGTCTGTGTCTGCTGTCAGCGGACATGCGTTTTGGATTCATTTTTTTTGTCAAACGCAGTGTTTACAGTTCTCAAAGTCTGCCAGAAGGTGTGGGGTTTTTTTACAATTACAGAACGCAGCGTGCGGACACAGTCTTATACTGTATTTACATGTAGAACAAGTTCACACATAATGGATTTGTTATGGAAAAGCTCTGCGAGAAATTCACAGCTGAAAATCTGCACCAAATATTTTGATTTTTTTTTGGACTTTTTCCTTTTGCGCCATTAATTTTTTTAAAATAAAAAATAGGAAAAAACTCATTTTGTACTTATTTTACAAGCCCTTAGTGACAGTGACATAGCATTGGGTGAAACCACAGGGGTGCTTACTCTCCCAAATTTCACCCCACTGCCTCGTCTTCAGAGATGCAATAAGAACTCCTCCGACATCCAACAAACGGCCAGGATCTGCTTTGACATATAGATGGGCGCCACCAATTTCTATGCTGAGTGCAGCAGTTAAGAGGAGTGTGTCATTGGCGCTGCACTCTGCATAGGCAGCAACTGAGATAACAAAGCTATCAGTATGATGATGTGAGCTCTGTTATCTCAGTCATTAGGAGACAGAGGCCGTGGGGGGGGGGGGGGTGCCACCATCGTGGTGCCAGGGGATTAGTTGTCTAATATGATCTAGATCTAGGGATTTCGTTGCAAATGTTTGTGTAATCCGCCACAAAATCTATGACACTGCGATTTGATTGTGGATTTTTGAAGTCAAATGGGAGCATCTGCAACAAACCTGTGCTCCTTCTGTGGCAGAAATTGACAAGCAGCGGAGTTAGGAGACCACACTGCCGGCCGATTTCCAAACATGTCTGCAGCAAGTGGAAAACTCTTATTTTCCCGGCCGCTACTATATTTCACTGCTGATTTTCTTCGCCACAAAAATGATGGAAAATTCCTAATTTCTGTCCATGTGAATTAACTCTTTAAAGCAATTCCAGGATTGGAAAAGGGTTCTGCTTTTTATTTCCGGCCACAGTACCTTTCTAGGGTTACATTCACACATCAGTTTCTGTTTTTCTTTCACCTGTCATCCGTTTTGTCTCCGCTTTGCCTCTGCTTTTTCTCATCCATTTTTTAAAAACTGAAGGGATCAGACTTAGGGTATGTCCGCACGTTGCTTTTTACCTGCTTTTTTGCTGCTTTTTCTTCTGCGCTGTTTAATGCCAAAATGGATGTGTTCTTCTATTCAAGCAAAGTCTATGGGAATTTGGGTTTCTTGTTCACACTATGTTGTTCAAAATGCTGCCTTTTTGTGGCAGAACTTTGGTCAAAAACTCAGCTTTGCAGTGCAAAACCCAAATGGCAAAAACAATTGACATGTTGCTTCTTTGAAAAGCTGAGTTTTTGACCAAAGTTCTGCCACAAAAAGGCAGCATTTTGAACAACATAGTGTGAACAAGAAACCCAAATTCCCATAGACTTTGCTTGAATAGAAGAACACATCCATTTTGGCATTAAACAGCGCAGAAGAAAAAGCAGCAAAAAAGCAGGTAAAAAGCAGGTAAAAAGCAACGTGCGCACATACCCTAAAGGCCGCTTTACACGCCGCGACATCGCTAGTGATCGCACCCTCCCCCGTCTTTTGTGCGTCACGGGCAAATTGCTGCCCGTGGCGAACAATATCGCTAGGACGCGTCAAACGGACTTACCTTCCTAGCGACGTCGCTGTGGGCGGCGAACAACCTTTTTTTAAGGGGGCAGCTCATGCGGCGTCACAGCGACGTCAATCAGCGGGCCAACAATAGAAGCGGAGGGGCGGAGAGAAGCCGCATGAACGTCACTGCCACCTCGTTGCCGGAGGACGCAGGTATGTTGTTGTTCGTCGTTCCCGGGGTGTCACACGTAGCGATGTGTGCTGCCTCAGGAACGACGAACAACCTGCGTCCAGAATGAGCAACGACATTTGGGAAAGGAACGACATGTCAACGATCAACGATTAGGTGAGTATTTTTGATCGTTAGCGGTCGCTCGTACAGTTAGGTCCAGAAATATTTGGACAGTGACACAAGTTTTGTTATTTTAGCTGTTTACAAAAACATGTTCAGAAATACAAATATATATATAATATGGGCTGAAAGTGCACACTCCCAGCTGCAATATGAGAGTTTTCACATCCAAATCGGAGAAAGGGTTTAGGAATCATAGCTCTGTAATGCATAGCCTCATCTTTTTCAAGGGACCAAAAGTAATTGGACAAGTGACTCTAAGGGCTGCAATTAACTCTGAAGGCGTCTCCCTCGTTAACCTGTAATCAATGAAGTAGTTAAAAGGTCTGGGGTTGATTACAGGTGTGTGGTTTTGCATTTGGAAGCTGTTGCTGTGACCAGACAGCATGCGGTCTAAGGAACTCTCAATTGAGGTGAAGCAGAACATCCTGAGGCTGAAAAAAAAGAAAAAATCCATCAGAGAGATAGCAGACATGCTTGGAGTAGCAAACTCCACAGTCGGGTACATTCTGAGAAAAAAGGAATTGACTGGTGAGCTTGGGAACTCAAAAAGGCCTGGGCGTCCACGGATGACAACAGTGGTGGATGATCGCCGCATACTTTCTTTGGTGAAGAAGAACCCGTTCACAACATCAACTGAAGTCCAGAACACTCTCAGTGAAGTAGGTGTATCTGTCTCTAAGTCAACAGTAAAGAGAAGACTCCATGAAAGTAAATACAAAGGGTTCACATCTAGATGCAAACCATTCATCAATTCCAAAAAGAGACAGGCCAGAGTTAAATTTGCTGAAAAACACCTCATGAAGCCAGCTCAGTTCTGGAAAAGTATTCTATGGACAGATGAGACAAAGATCAACCTGTACCAGAATGATGGGAAGAAAAAAGTTTGGAGAAGAAAGGGAACGGCACATGATCCAAGGCACACCACATCCTCTGTAAAACATGGTGGAGGTAACGTGATGGCATGGGCATGCATGGCTTTCAATGGCACTGGGTCACTTGTGTTTATTGATGACATAACAGCAGACAAGAGTAGCCGGATGACTTCTGAAGTGTACCGGGATATACTTTCAGCCCAGATTCAGCCAAATGCCGCAAAGTTGATCGGACGGCGCTTCATAGTACAGATGGACAATGACCCCAAGCATAAGCCAAAGCTACCCAGGAGTTCATGAGTGCAAAAAAGTGGAACATTCTGCAATGGCCAAGTCAATCACCAGATCTTAACCCAATTGAGCATGCATTTCACTTGCTCAAATCCAGACTTAAGACGGAAAGACCCACAAACAAACAAGACCTGAAGGCTGCGGCTGTAAAGGCCTGGCAAAGCATTAAGAAGGAGGAAACCCAGCGTTTGGTGATGTCCATGGGTTCCAGACTTAAGGCAGTGATTGCCTCCAAAGGATTCGCAACAAAATATTGAAAATAAAAATATTTTGTTTGGGTTTGGTTTATTTGTCCAATTACTTTTGACCTCCTAAAATGTGGAGTGTTTGTAAAGAAATGTGTACAATTCCTACAATTTCTATCAGATATTTTTGTTCAAACCTTCAAATTAAACGTTACAATCTGCACTTGAATTCTGTTTTAGAGGTTTCATTTCAAATCCAATGTGGTGGCATGCAGAGCCCAACTCGCGAAAATTGTGTCACTGTCCAAATATTTCTGGACCTAACTGTAGGTGTCACACGCACCGATGTCGCTAACGAGGCCGGATGTGCGTCACGAATTCCATGACCCCAACGATAACTTGTTAGTGATGTCGTTGCGTGTAAAGCGGCCTTTAGACTGCTTACACATTGTGTTCCTCTCCCCGTTCACTGGTCCCGTCAGGGCTTCTGTCCGAACCTCTCGCAAAACAGGTTTCGGACATATGCGCCAGCGGTACCATTGACTATAATGGTACAGATGGAGTCACCGTGTGCTCTGTCGTGCACCATTTTCTGGAGTATACGCCTACTGGAGGCGGACCCTCAGATGCAGAATGTGACATGCCCACGGGGTCTTGGGAAAGGGTTACTCATCACTGGGCCGGTTTGGGGTGTCATAGTGGCCTGGCCCAGTTCCGTGACCCCGTCGGTGTCAATTAAAAAGGGGAGATGGGGATGATGGGAGTAGTTATTCGTGACGCCACCTGTGGTGTGCGGCCAGGTATTAGCGGAAGCTGCGGGATGTCTTCTCCGGGGCGGATAACGCAGCTCAGATGGTATAGCTCTCCTCAGGCAGAGCTGAGGCCTCAGGGAGGATGTGGGGAGTAGTATTCCACTATAATGAAGGAGCGCGGGAAGGATTAGATGACACAGCGGTTGCAGTTTAAGTTCTTTACTCACTGAGATGTCACCGCCTTCGGATTGCCGGACTCCGCTGCCATGGGCTCAGCCGATCCCGGATAGTTCGGAGGTCAGAACCGGTGTTTCTTTCAGTGAGTCCTTCCTCCCTGCACTGCATTGTGTGAGTCCCTTCGGCTTGAAGCTACGCTGGGACCCAAGGTCTGGGAATGGTTTATTTCCCTGTCCCGTATAGCAGGCAGCGCTAGTCCGTAGATGGAGTCGCCCTATGGTCAAGACCCCTGACTCTATATGCTGCTGTGCCCCGGGATCTGTGTGTGGATCAGAAGACTAAAGGCTGCTTTACACCAGACAATCTATCGTGCGATAGATCGTCGGGGTCACGGTTTTTGTGACGCACATCCGGCATCGCTGGCGATGCCGGCCTGTGTGACACCTCCTAGCGACGCAGTATCGCTCACAAATCGTGAGTCGTGTACTGCTCGCTAGGTTCCATAATATCGTTTAATTTAGTTGTTCATCGTTTCCGGGGTAGCACACGCCGCTCCGTGTGACACCCCGGGAACGATGAACAACAGCTCACCTGCGTCACGCGGCCGCCGCCGGCTATGTGAAGGAAGGAGGTGGGCGGGATGTTTACATCCCGCTCATCATCGCCCCTCTGCTTCCATTGGCTGGTGGCCGTGTGACGTCGCTGTGATGCCGAACGTCCCTCCCACTCCAGGAAGTGGATGTTCGCCGCCCACAGCGAGGTCGCACGAGAGGTAAGTACGTGTGACGGGGGTTACTGACTTTGTGCGCCACGGGCAGCGATTTGCCCGTGACGCAAAAAGGACGGGGGCGGGTACGATCGATTGTGAAATTGCACAATCGGTCGTACCGTGTAAAGCAGCCTTTAAAATCCTCTGCCCAGCAGATTTTGCTGGCAAGACTTGCAGTGCCCACCAGCCTAGGGCTCCGATTTGTGCTGGTACTATTCCAACTTTTGGATTGTCCATGGAGCTGGTCTGCACTGTGCACTTTATCAGGTGAGCGGAAATGCTATTTTCTATAGACAAACCATAGCTGTCATGGGTGGAAGGTTTCAACCAGCATAAATAGGAGGGGAGCAGATGTGATAGGCCTCCCACAACATGTGTATAAAGCAGCAAGCAGACCAGCAGACTCCTGCTAGCCTGCCTATAAATCAGCACACAGCAGGTCAACGCCTGAGTCTTCCTGTGTAGACCCCAGACACCAGAGAAACTATTGGGCAGAGTGTCAGATTCTGCGATCTGAACAGCACCCAACGCCGCCATGACAGTCAGTGAAGTTTGTGCAAAACTCTGTGTGACCAAACTAGAGTGTTAGGTCACACAAAATAGTTAATAAATAACATGTCTACTTTATAAAAGTGCAATTTTTGAAACATATTGTTTTATAGGACGCTAGAAGGGTTAAAAGTTTAACAGCAGAATCTCATTTTTCCAACAAAATTTACAAAACCATTTTTTTTGAGGGAACACATCACATTTGTTACCTTGAGGCACCTAGGTGACAGAAAATACCCAGAAGTCACACCGTTCTAAAAACTGCACCCCTCAAAGGGCTAAAAACCACATCCAAGAAGTTTATTAATGCTTAGATGCTTCACAGGAACTAAAGCAATGTGGAAGGAATAAATTAAAATGTTACATTTGCCTACAAAAATGTTACTTTAGCCCCAAATTTTTCATTTTGGCAAATTTAACAGGAGAAAATGCATAGTACAATATGTTGTGCGTTTTCTCCTGAGTTCGCCAGTACCTCACATGTGGTCGAAAACGACTTTTGGGGCACACTACAAAGTGTAGAAGGAAAGGAGCGCCATATTTTAGTTCAGATTTAGTTGGAATGGTTTGCGGGTGCCATGTCACATTGGCAGAGCCCCTGAGGTGCCAAAACAGCAGAAACCCCCACAAGTGACCCCATTTTACAAACTGCACCCCTCTATCAATTCATCTAGGGATGCAATGAGTATATTGACACTACAGGTGTGTAGCCAAATTGTATATTATTGGGCCATAAAGAAAAAATAATTACATTTTTACCACTAAAATGTTGTTTTAATCCCAGATTTTCAATTTTTACAAGAGGAATAGGTAAAAAAGGTCCCGTGATATGTATTTTTCCTGAATATGATAATATCCCACATGTGACTATACAGTATTGTGTGACTGCACCGCTGGAGCACAGATTTCATAGAATAGTTTGCAGACTTCATTTGCAGAGCTCCTAAATTCATCTACAGGTACAGTGAAGAATAAAGGCCGCTTTACACACTGTGATATCGGTACGGATATCGCTAGCGTGGGCACCCGCCCCATCGGTTGTGCGACATGGGCCAATCGCTGCCCGTGTCGCACAACATCGTCCGGACCCGTCACACGGACTTACCTTCCCTGCGACGTCGCTGTGACCGGCGAACCGCCTCCTTTCTAAGGGGGCGGTTCGTTCAGCGTCACAGCGACATCACAGCAGCGTCACTGAACCGCCGCCCAATAGAAGCGGAGGGGCGGAGATGAGCGGGACGTAACATCCCGCCCACCTCCTTCCTTCCGCATTGTGGCCGGGAGGCAGTTAAGGTGAGGTTCCTCGTTCCTGCGGTGTCACACGGAGCAATGTGTGCTGCCGCAGGAACGAGGAACAACTTACTGCTGCAGTAACGATATTTGAGAATGGACCCCCATGTCACCGATGAGTGATTTTGCACATTTTTGCGACGATGCAAAATCGCTCATAGGTGTCACACGCAATGGCATCACTAAAGTGACCGGATGTGCGTCACAAATTCCGTGACCCCAACGAGATCACTTGAGCAATGTCGTAGCGTGTAAAGCCTGCTTTAGTCTTTGGAAAAACACTCATGAAGTCAAATGAAGTGAATGCTGCAGAATTATAAACTGCAAATAAGCCCTTCTAATGCTCAGTACATTGTAGTGCCCAAACGTGAATGTTAACTATGCTTTAGGCACATTGTGGTGCTCGGAAGAGAGGGGGGGTTTTTGGATTTGGGAGTGCAAATTTTGCTGGATTCTTTTTTGAGGCGGAAGTGGGGGGAACCATAGCACTTGTTCAGAGCCTTTGTGTTGACAGAAACGAGGAAGCCCCTATATTTACATTAACGGCTGACGGACCAGAGTGGGGACTTGTGTTTTTGGGGGTTGAGTTGAATGCTATTTGATGGCAATTTGGGGTATAGAACATTTTGGATGAGTTAAAATTTGTACTGTGATCTATGCTGAGTACTTAGGTCTCCATCTACTTCTCCGAAATTCGTGATTCAGGTGAAACCCCCCGATAGATCCATTTACTATAATGAGGCAGCAGAGTTACTCTGGACTCTGTTTGGCCTCTGTTCAGCAGTGTCCATCTTTTCAGAAGTGCTCAAAACTGTTGTTGACAGCACTTTTGTACATGTCTAAAAAGACGTGTATAAAGATGAACAGCGCCGGATCACAGGCGTCTGAGACACGAGGTCAAAGTGACTCCCTCTGCCTCTTTAC
The DNA here is from genome assembly GCF_048569485.1 of Anomaloglossus baeobatrachus. Lineage (NCBI taxonomy): Eukaryota > Metazoa > Chordata > Amphibia > Anura > Aromobatidae > Anomaloglossus > Anomaloglossus baeobatrachus. The sequence continues at coordinate 613,522,653 of NC_134356.1, read as the reverse complement.
AGTGAATTTTCATCTGGGAATTTTATCTGAATCACATTTTTTAGCGGTTTACACGTAATTGCCGGTGTAAGCGCTCAGAGTAGAGCGCAGGATAAATGTTAGCTGTGCTGTACTGCAATCTTTTACAGGTAGAATGAACAAATCAACAGCAGTTGAAGAATTGGCTTTATTTATTTTTTTACTACGTATGGTATGTGACTAAATGTTTTATTACTCAGGTCAGTATGATTAAATTAGGTTTGGTGACTATCACACTAAAAACGCTTTTTAGAAAATAAAAAATTTTTACATCACCAAATATTGAAGGCCATTTTTTATATTTTCCTGCTGAAAGAGTCATGTGAGGGCTTGTTTTTTGCAGGATGTGCTGGAGTTTTTATTGGCATTATTTTGGGCCACATAATATTTTTTGATCACTTTTTATTTTGCTTTATGTGAGGCAGAATCATGAAGAAACAGCAATTCAAGAATTGTGGTTTTTTTTTTTCAATGTTCAAAAGGAATATGACTACTTTATTCTTCAGGTCAGTACAATCACAGTGATACCACATTTATATACAATATATTTATATTTTTTTAATGTTTTGCCGCTATAACACCATAAAATCAATTTTATAGAAAAAGCAAAAATAGTTTTTGCACTACTGTATTCTGAGAGTTATAGCTTTTTATTTTTTTTCGCTGACAGAGCTGGATGATGGCTTGTTTTTGTTTTTTTGCAGGACAAGATATCAATTTTATTTACATATGACTTTTTTTTTAATTTATTTTACGGTATTTCCTGAAGGGGTTAACAGGGGTTAAAGGGGTTAGTGGGACAGTTTTATAGATCGGGTTGTTTCGGATGCAGCAATAACAAATATGTGAACTTTTTTTTTTTTTTACATAAATATACATATTTATTGGTATAAATTATTTTTTTTGTTCTTTATTTTATGCTTTTTTTTAATTTTACACCTGTCAGTGCTCTTTTTTAAGTGTATTTGTAAATCCCATTCATGATCTATATTATACTAAGAGATGAAATTCTCATTTTTCAGTCCCCTCTGGACTTTCTTACATTAAAAGAACCTCAGCGTGAGTGAAGCAAATCGACCACAAAACAGGCAACGTAACTACAGGAACAGCCATTAATTGCTCCACAGAGCTGAACATTTCCTGCTCCTGGTATCTGCTCGCAGAGATAGCACCGACCAGAGAGAGGATGTGACCAGTGACCTCCTGACCGCTCACATAACACTTCCTGGCAGCACTGGTGTTCAGAGGTGGTGCCTTTTAATTACTGCTTCTAAGGCCTAGGATACACGGTGTGAAAATCGGAGCGAGTGGAATGCGATAAAACATTGCATTCCACTCGGACCAATATTAGCCTGTGTGTCAGCACACATAAGCAATTATTTTCTCAGCCCTAATCGGACCAAGAAAACAGTCGCAGCATGCTGCGGGTGCAATGCGATTCTGTTCCACTCGCACCCATTCAAGTGTATGGGGCGAGACAAAAATCGCACTGTACTCGCAGTACACCAGTGTACCGCGAGTGCAGAGCGAGAATGGCAATAGCTGTCAACGGAGGAGAGAGGGAGATAAATCCATCCCTCCCCTCCTCCGCATTGGCCTTTCCCCCGCAGCTGTGGTCCGGTCGCATGATTGGACCTCAGTCGCAATGACACTTGCATGACACTCGGCTCCTGCTGTGCTGCGAGCGTGAGCCGAGTGTCATGCGAGGATTGCAGTAGTCCCCATGTGGCCCCGGCCTAAGCCTAGGACACACAGCAAGAAAAATGGTGCAAGTGGAATGTGATAAAAAAATCGCATTCCACTCGGACCAATATTACACTATGGGGCAGCTTCCATGGCCGATTATTTTCTCAGCCCTAATAGGACCGAGAAAACAGTCGTAGCATGCTACGAGTGTAATATGATCCGGTTTCACTCGCACCCATTCAAGTCTATGGGGCGCGAGAAACATCGCACTGCTCACTCGTTACACCGGTGTAATGCAAGAGCAGTGCGATTCTCGCATCAGCCGGAAACGGAGGAGATGGGGAGATAAATCCCTCCCTGTCCTCCACAGCGCCGGCCCTTACCTCCTCAGTGCTGGCCCTCCCCTCCACAGCCCTACCCCCCACTTCTGCACCTGTGGTCTGATCGCACGATCGGCCCACTGTCGCATGACCTTCGGCTCCCACTGTGCTGCGAGCATGAGCCGAGTGTCATGCGAGGACTCGCACAAAACTCTGTGTAGCCTCAGCCTTAGGGTATGCTCACACGAGCGTATAAATCGGACGAGTGCAATGCGAAAAAATCTCGCATTGCACTCAGCCCCATGTTAGACAATGTTGCAGCTCGATCAATGATTATTTTTCTCAGCCCTAAACGGACTGAGAAAAAAAAATGGCAGCATGCTGGGATTGTCTGCGAGAGCCGTATCATTCGCACCCATTAAAGTGAATGGAAGAGAGAGAAACATTGGACTGCACTCGGATAATATCCCAGTGCAATGTTATATACGCACAGGCTGACAATGGAGGAGATGGGGGGATTAACCGAACCTTCTCCTCCGCAGCGCCTGCCCTCAGCTTCGCAGCTGTAACCCGATCTGTGAGGCGGGGGTCATTAGCATATTGCATCCGTTGCTCTCGCATCGGATGCCATACACCAATGTGTCTGCAGCCTTAACGGTACTTTACACCCTGCGATATCGGTATTGCTTGCGAGCGTACCCGCCCCCGTAGGTTGTGCGTCACGGGCAAATCGCTGTCTGTGGTGCACAACATCACTAACACAGGTCACATGGACTTACCTTCCCTGCAACGTCGCTCTGGCCAGCAAACCGCCTCCTTTCTAAGGGAGCGGTACGTGCGGCGTCACAGCGACGTCACACGGCAGCCGTCCAATAGAAGCGGAGGGGCGGAGATGAGCGGGGCGAACATCCCGCCCACCTCCTTCCTTCCTCATTGCGGCCGGCCGTAGGTACGAGGTTGTTGCTCGTTCCTGCTGTGTCACACATAGCGATGTGTGCTGCCGCAGGTACGACAAACAACCTCGATACTGAATAGGCAACGATTTTTGGTAAGTGAACGACGTCTCACATACCAATGATTTTTGCCTCTTTTGCGATCATTTAAAGTGATGTGCGTCACAAACACTGTGACCCCGACGATATATCGTTAGCGATGTCTCAGCGTGTAAATGGCCCTTTAGCATTACTCTTTTTCTAGCTTAGGGAGCTCTCTGGCACTATAAAGCTACTAGCTGTAGTACCCGGCGTTGCCCGGGATAGTAACTAAGTGTCTCTCTCACTCTCCATCTCTGCCTCTCTGTCTCCATCTTTGTCTGCCTGTGTGTGTGTGACTCTGTGTGTGTGTGTGTGTGTGTGTCTGTGTCTCTGTCTTTGTGTGTCTTTTTGTGTGTGTCTGTCTCTGTGTGAGTCTGTCTCTACCGATATCATATTACCTTACCCATAAGCTTCTTATACTAAGAATGTCCTTTGTTGCCTATAGCAACCACTCAGCTCCTATTAAAGACCTGTAGCTCCCAACTCCATTGACTTTAATGTAAGCAGGTTTTTGGCAAATAACTGTAAAGTGTGGGGTTAAAATTTCCCCTCAAAACATAGTCATGATGTTCCCTGAGTCACATGAGGCGGCTGTGTAAAATTTCGTGATTGTAAATGTGACGGTGCGGATTCCTTTAGCGGAAATACACACATACTGTACATACACACATACACTCAGCTTTATATATTAGATTTGCACATCCTATAAAACGGTCAAAAATGACAAGTTGTCCAGTCGAAGCCACTTCAGGAAATGCTCCTTTTTTGCTTCCCAAAACGGTTTAAGAGTTTTTAGTGCATTTTTCAAGGTGTTTTTTCCTTAAAAGGGTTATTACCTTCTCCAAGATCCTATCCCAATATGTTGTAGGTATAATAATAATAATAATATTAGCAAATACCTCTAATCAGAAATGTAGCATAGTTCTTCTGATATAGCTATGTCTCTTACCTTATCGTTGCTCGTTGACACGTCGCTTATTTTTATTTTCAAAATATTGTTCCTCCTTCTGTGCTCCGGTTGTTAATCGTTCCCGAGGCAGCACACATCGCTCCGTGTGACACCCCGGGAACAATGAACACAGCTTCCCTGCGTCCACCGGCAATGCGGAAGGAAGGAGGTGGGCGGGATGTTTACGTCCCGCTCATCTCCGCCCCTCCGCTACTATTGGCTGGCCGCTGTGTGACATCGCTGTGACGCCGAACGTCCCTACCCCCCTTCAGGAAAAGGATGTTCGCCGCCCACAGCGAGGTCGTCCGGGAGGTAAGTGCGTGTGACAGGGGGTTAACGACTTTGTCCGCCACGGGCAACTAATTGCCCGTGATGCACAAACGACAGGGGCGGGTACGATCACTCGTGTGATCGCACGATAGATGATCGTACCATGTGACGCCGACTTTAGTAGACAATTACACCAAAGAGAAGGTGGAACTAATAAAATGTAATCAGGTGTAGACCGGCAGTAAAGGCAGATATTAGTACAATGCTGATCAACAAATGTGACTCATCAAAGGCAGAATGAATGGTTAATGTTGCCGGTGGATGTATTTAAAGGTCATACCATGGGAAGTATGAATTACCTTTCACTTTACCTTTTGATGAAGGCCAGATGCTAAAGACAACGAAACGTACGTCGGGCGTTTTCCATCGTCTGACCACGGTAATGTTCCTAAATTTGCACATTGATGGTTTTTCCATCATTGCTATTCAACTGGTGTTTATTTCATATGAATGAATTGAATGTGCTCCTGGTCTCTTTTTACTTGCAACTTTGCACATTTTTTGGTCCATTCATGGGTAACGGACATTTTTTTACTGCCATTTGGTAAATATATTTGGGACCACGAACCATTCATTCTGCGTTTGATGAGTATTTTCTACTTTTCAAGTTCTTAAAATAAATATATTTCAATTATCAGCAATTTTTGCTCATGTTTTCCTTTCCTGTTGTACATGTTTAATATGAGCTGCTGTTGACCAATTGTGGGCTCCTCCCACTTTGGAATTTTCTAGTCTTTTGATGGAATTTATGTTTCTCATTACACTTTGAGGTCGCAGTGCGCCATCACATTAGAAAACGTGACCGCGCACTGTGGCTGCAGGGACCCACTGAAGGAGTCACAGCTGTGAGAGCAGTGACACCAGTGCGTTCACCTGAGGTCACAGCTGGCTGTTCCCACTTTACCCCAGCTCTGAAATCACTCAAGGTGAACTCATTGAACTCAAATCCAGTAAGGCCTCTTTCACACGTCTGTACAAAATATGAATGTTTTGCATGATCTGTGGTGATGTGTGTTCAACATGTGCTGTCCCTATGCTATCCATGTAACATCCAGGTAGCACACGGACAGAAAGAGTTGGTATACGTACCTGTCTCCAGCACTGCTGTCACTTCTGGCAGATAACAACAGCAACAGCAGAGATAGATACAGCAGTGCCGGAGACGGGTAAGAGGAAACATTTTTTTTTTACGTGACCTGTGTTTTCTCCGGTATGTGTCACACTGAAGTCACACAGCTTACATCAGTGTGTAGTCCGTGAGACACCCGTGCTGCCAGCAGAAAACGGACATGTCGCCGAGTGGAGCACAAGGACACACGGTGTCGCGAATGTGTGACCAAACCGATTGATTTTAACGGGTCCACGTGAGTCCGTGTCTCCGGTACGTGTGAAAATGGACGTCACACATACCGGAGAAATGAGTTCAATTAGTTTACTCCGGGGCGGACAGCTGTGTGGAAACTCGGTAAGGCTGGTTTCACACTACGTCTTTTTAACATCCGTCAAAAACGTTTTTTTAACGGAAGTACGGATCCTGTGCAAATCCGTTTTCATGTCAATGCATTTTCAATGGACTCTCGTCCACCTGCGTTTGCGTGCGTTTGCGTCCGTTAGACGCAGGATCCGTCCTTTTGCGTTATTTTAACATGTTTCAAAAACGCAACATGTAGCGTTTTTGAGCTCCGTCCAAATACTGCAAATTGCTTGATCCTGACTATAACGCACGCAAACGTAGGTGAACGTTGCATGCTGATAGACAGGATCCTGCATTTGGACTGAGCATGCCCAGACAGTACTTTGCGTGTGTCTCTCTCTCTCTCTCTCTCTCTCTCTCTCTCTCTCTCTCTCTCTCTCTCTCTCTCTCTCTCTCTCTCTCTCTCTCTCTCTTTTTCTCTCTCTCTCTTTTTCTCTCTTTTTCTCTCTCTCTCTCTCTCTCTCTCTTTTTCTCTCGTCTTTTTCTCTCTCTCTCTCTCTCTCTCTCTCTCTCTCTTCCCGCGCAAGCAGCCCGGCTCCGCTGCAGCTGACTCGTAACCAAGATAAATATCGGGTATCCAAGGCCGATGTTTACCTTGGTTACCAGCGTCTGCAGCCGTCAGAAGCCTCCTCCCAGTCTAGCTCCCCTCACTCCCGATCACATGACAACAATGCCCGCCCCGAAACATCCACTGCAGGATCCTGCAAAATAACATATGCGTTTGCAGGATCCGTACTTCCGTTAAAAAAACCTTTCCAACGGATGTTAAAAAGACGTAGTGTGAAACCAGCCTTAATATAATTATCCTGCTTATTTCCCTTTTTTGCTTTCTTCCTTTTTTTTTTATTTTTTTCTTTATTCGGGTGGCCGAAACCAAACAGTAAGGCCGGAGTCACACTTGCGAGAGACTCGCACAAGTCTTGTATCACATCACCCGGCATGGACGCACACTCTCCTGACAGGAGCGGGTCAGCAGTATGTATTTCTATGCAGCTGAGACACTCCTGTCCGGAGAGTGTGCGGCCATGCCAGGTGGTTCGCTGCAACACTTGCGCCAGTCTCTCGCAAGTGTGACTCTGGCCTTACACGAACTTCATTGAGAAGTCTGTGTTCAGGGTCCGCTTGAGGTTCGCCCATCACTTGTCAAGTTATGTGCTGAGATTTCAGAGAAGAGACTCCAAGTTTGTCAAATGATGACATTTGGAGAGTTTCTGCTCAGTGGCTATTTGCTAGATGCCCTATACCTTACAATTAGTGATGAACGAATATTAACTATTCATGTTCGGATTATTTGGACTGAACATTTAGTACTATTCCAGCATTCATCACTAATAATGAACCTAATGCAAATCAATGGGGAACCCAAACTATTTTCTTGAACTTTTCCCAGAAAAATGTTCAGGTTCCCCATTGAGTTGCATTAGGTTCATTATTCATGACGAATACAAGAATAGTACTAGGTATTCAGTTTGAATTTGCTGAACCCGAATATCTTACTATTCGCCCATCACTACTTACAATATAAATCCATAGGAAAGATCAAAAGATGCACAGAGGATCACCAGGTGATTTTTTTTGGAGCATGTTGCCATAGTTTTTGCTTAAATAACCGATAGCTGTTTCTTAATTTTTCAATCGAGTGAAAGAAAACAAAGTATTGGAAAACGAAAAAAAAAAAATGTTTATTAGAACTCAGTGTCCTCAGTGGTTGATACCTTTTAATGGGTAACTGAAAAGATGGTAATAATAGCAAGCTTTCCAGACTACTCAGGTGTCTTCATCAGGCTCAGTATAACACAAAATCTGAAGAGTCACATATTTATACACAACAGGACATAGAATAGGCAGTAAATAAGACAAATTATATGAAGCAGAACGATCGGTATGGCAAGAGGACAAACTGTTGTAGCCATAAATATTGCAGAAGTTCATAGAAAAGGAGTGTGAAAGTTTTATTGTCCTCTGATTGAGATCTGGTCCAGGTTCTTTACCCCAGATGCTCTGAGGAGCACATTTCTTTATTGATGTAAAAAGACATAAATCCATGTGACACATTCATTCCTGCTCATAGGGTCAACACAACTCTGGACCAGACCTCAATCAGAGGTCAATAAAAATTTCACACTCCTTATCTATGAACTGCTGCAATATTTATTGCCACAACTGATTGTCCTCTTGCCATAGTGATAGTTCTGCTTCACGTCACTTGTCTTATTTACTGCTCCATTCTATGTCCTGTTGTGTATAAATATGTGACACTTCAGATTTTGTGTTATACTGAGCCTGATGAAGACACCTGAGTAGTCTGGAAAGCTGCTATTATTACCATCTTTTCAGTTAGCCATTAAAAGGTATCAACCACTGAGGACACTGAGTTCTAATAAACAATTTTAGTCCTATGGCATTACTGGCAAACTATTTTGGACGCCTGTTTTTAGAGGGTTTTTTTTTGCATACAAGGGAAAACGGACCCTTTTTCATCCACGTCCAATTTATTTTTCACTGATTTCAATGGACGAGTTTTTTAGTCAAAAGCTGTATGTGAACTAATGTGTATGTATGGGCGATCCGTGAGAAACACAGAACTCTTAGGCTGTGCACACAGTGCGTTTTTTTCTTTTTTTTTCCCCGCAGCATTTTTCCTGATAGGAGATGTAGAGTTGGGTGCAGATTGTCTATGGGGGGGCAATCTCTGGGTGTTACTGTCTATTTGGGGGGCAATCTCTGGTTGTTAGTGACTATGGGGGGCAATCTCTGGCTGTTATTGTCTATGGGTGGCAATCTCTGGCAGTTACTGTCTACGGGGGGCAATCTCTGGTTGTTAGTGACTATGGGGGGCAATCTCTGGTTGTTAGTGACTATGGGGGGCAATCTCTGGTTGTTAGTGACTATGGGGGGGCAATCTCTGGCTGTTACTGTCTATGGGGGGGCAATATCTGGCTGTTACTGTCTGGATGGCAATCTCTGGTTGTTACTGTCTATGGGGGGGCAATCTCTGGCTGTTACTGTCTATGGGGGCAATCTCTGGTTGTTACTGTCTATGGGGGGGCAATCTCTGGCTGTTACTGTCTATGGGGGGGCAATCTCTGGCTGTTACTGTCTATGGGGGCAATCTCTGGTTGTTACTGTCTATGGGGGGGCAATCTCTGGTTGTTACTGTCTATGGGGGGGCAATCTCTGGCTGTTACTGTCTATGGGGGCAATCTCTGGTTGTTACTGTCTATGGGGGGGGCAATCTCTGGCTGTTACTGTCTATGGGGGGCAATCTCTGGCTGTTACTGTCTATGGGGGGGGCAATCTCTGGCTGTTACTGTCTATGGGGGGCAATCTCTGGCTGTTACTGTCTATGGGGGGGCAATCTCTGGCTGTTATTGTCTATGGGGGGCAATCTCTGGTTGTTACTGTCTATGGGGGGGGCAATCTCTGGCTGTTACTGTCTATGGGGGGCAATCTCTGGCTGTTACTGTCTATGGGGGGGCAATCTCTGGCTGTTACTGTCTATGGGGGGCAATCTCTGGCTGTTACTGTCTATGGGGGGGCAATCTCTGGCTGTTATTGTCTATGGGGGGCAATCTCTGGTTGTTACTGTCTATGGGGGGGCAATCTCTGGCTGTTACTGTCTATGGGGGGCAATCTCTGGCTGTTCCTGTCTATGGGGGGCAATCTCTGGTTGTTACTGCCTATGGGGGGGGGGCAATCTCTGGCTGTTACTGTCTATGGGGGGCAATCTCTGGCTGTTACTGACTATGGGGGGCAATCTCTGGTTGTTAGTGATTATGGGGGGCAATCTCTGGCTGTTCCTGTCTATGGGGGGCAATCTCTGGTTGTTACTGCCTATGGGGGGGGGGCAATCTCTGGCTGTTACTGTCTATGGGGGGCAATCTCTGGCTGTTAGTGACTATGGGGGGCAATCTCTGGCTGTTACTGTCTATGGGGGGGGGCAATCTCTGGCTGTTACTGTCTATGGGGGGCAATCTCTGGCTGTTACTGTCTATGGGGGGGCAATCTCTGGCTGTTATTGTCTATGGGGGGCAATCTCTGGTTGTTACTGTCTATGGGGGGGCAATCTCTGGCTGTTACTGTCTATGGGGGGCAATCTCTGGCTGTTACTGTCTATGGGGGGGCAATCTCTGGCTGTTACTGTCTATGGGGGGCAATCTCTGGCTGTTACTGTCTATGGGGGGGCAATCTCTGGCTGTTATTGTCTATGGGGGGCAATCTCTGGTTGTTACTGTCTATGGGGGGGCAATCTCTGGCTGTTACTGTCTATGGGGGGCAATCTCTGGCTGTTCCTGTCTATGGGGGGCAATCTCTGGTTGTTACTGCCTATGGGGGGGGGCAATCTCTGGCTGTTACTGTCTATGGGGGGCAATCTCTGGCTGTTACTGACTATGGGGGGCAATCTCTGGTTGTTAGTGATTATGGGGGGCAATCTCTGGCTGTTACTGTCTATGGGGGGCAATCTCTGGCTGTTACTGTCTATGGGGGGCAATCTCTGGCTGTTACTGTCTATGGGGGGCAATCTCTGGTTGTTAGTGATTATGGGGGGCAATCTCTGGCTGTTACTGCCTTAGGGGGCAATCTCTGGCTGTTACTGTCTATGGGGGGCAATCTCTGGCTGTTACTGTCTATGGGGGGCAATCTCTGGCTGTTACTGTCTATGGGGGGGCAATCTCTGGCTGTTACTGTCTATGGGGGGCAATCTCTGGCTGTTACTGTCTATGGGGGGCAATCTCTGGCTGTTACTGTCTATGGGGGGCAATCTCTGGCTGTTACTGTCTATGGGGGGCAATCTCTGGTTGTTAGTGATTATGGGGGGCAATCTCTGGCTGTTACTGCCTTAGGGGGCAATCTCTGGCTGTTACTGTCTATGGGGGGCAATCTCTGGCTGTTACTGTCTATGGGGGGCAATCTCTGGCTGTTACTGTCTATGGGGGGCAATCTCTGGCTGTCACTCTTGATAGGGGCACCCTGTCATTTTGAGTACATTTGGTAACCCTCTTGGCTGCAGAATAACATATATGTCTGAGGTATCAGTAAACACCCGGCATCTGGTCCACATTCCCCTCGGCGACTCCCTCTCCTCCTGGTGCATGACACTGGTGAGCAGGTAAACACGTGTTACACAATCACATACTTGCCAAGTACCAGCCAGTGCTTCGTGTTGGCCACGCCCTTGTCAGATCACCAACCAATCACAGAACTTGTAAAATCTAATCTCTAGCGAGGCCTGGAACGCTGCCGGAAAGATTCGGGCAGGATGCGCATGCGCGGCAAGTGGGACTCGGTTGTGCCTTAGTGGCACTTTTTTGGGGGGGAGAGAAGTTACAACCTGGCAGGAATGGAGCGAGGAAGAGGCGCAGGTAACGGGTCTGCAGAGGGTGAGGCCGGGGCTGGGCAGAGGGCACCGTGTCACCGGAGGTGGATAATAGAGGTGGTCGGGGAGCTGTCTGCTATAATGGGGGTGCACTAATTTCTGGGGGTGCACTAATTTCTGGGGGTGTCCTCACTATCTGCTGGTGATGAGCATAGAGCATCATTACAGTACATCTATGGAAACAAAATGATGGAGAAGTTATTTCAATTCTGTGAATTACTGAGAGACATTTTTAAGAAGATTCCAATGTTTTTCTCTAGTGATAGAAATCTGATGAGAGGAGAAAAAGGCGAAATCAGGGCGAGGCGCGGGGAACGAGCGGAATGCGGATTTTTATGGCTAAATTCAAACAAGTTTTGCCTATATTTGTGTGCGTGAAAAAAACCCAAAAAACCCAGTGTCATATGTGCGTGCCGTGCCGTGCCGTGCCGTGCTGTCAGAGCGCTCCGTGCCGTGCTGTCAGTGCGCTCCGTGCCGTGCTGTCAGAGCGCTCCGTGCCGTGCCGTGCCGTGCTGTGCTGTCAGAGCGCTCCGTGCCGTGCCGTGCCGTGCTGTCAGAGCGCTCCGTGCCGTGCTGTCAGAGCGCTCCGTGCCGTGCTGTCAGAGCGCTCCTTGCCGTGCTGTCAGAGCGGTCCGTGCCGTGCAGTCCGTGCCGTGCTGTCAGAGCGGTCCGTGCCGTGCTGTGCAGTCCATGCTGTGCTGTCAGAGCGGTTCACGCCGTGCTGTGCAGTCTGTGCCGTGCTGTCAGAGCGCTCCTTGCCGTGCTGTCAGAGCGCTCCTTGCCGTGCTGTCAGAGCGCTCCTTGCCGTGCTGTCAGAGCGCTCCTTGCCGTGCTGTCAGAGCGCTCCTTGCCGTGCTGTCAGAGCGCTCCTTGCCGTGCTGTCAGAGCGCTCCTTGCCGTGCTGTCAGAGCGCTCCTTGCCGTGCTGTCAGAGCGCTCCTTGCCGTGCAGTCCGTGCCGTGCTGTCAGAGCGGTCCGTGCCGTGCTGTGCAGTCCATGCTGTGCTGTCAGAGCGGTTCACGCCGTGCTGTGCAGTCCGTGCCGTGCTGTCAGAGCGGTCCGTGCCGTGCAGTCCGTGTCGTGCTGTCAGAGCGGTCCGTGCCGTGCTGTGCAGTCCATGCTGTGCTGTCAGAGCGGCACGTGCTGTGCAGTATGTGCCGTGCTGTCAGAGCAGTTTGCGCCGTGCAGTCCATGCCATGAAGTCTGATTCAGCCCTTAGGATTCTCACGTTCGGACCTCGCACGCCAACCAATGTTGTTCAATTACCGTACATCATCATTTATTTTTTTTTCACTGATTGAATCTGCGCTTGACAAAAAAAAATCCGTGTCATTTGCTCTTTCTGTGTTGGGTGAGATTCTTTCGTTGCAGTGTATGGGAGAGCCAAAAAAAAAAGAATCCCATCTGAATTTCTATAGCCTCAGTATTGCTCGGATAAATTCCATTATTTTTTACATAGGAGGCTGCATTTGATCTTGTATCTGTTCTTCACAGCTGATGTATAATACAAATAGATGACAAGTCCGACTTTTTATTTATTTTTTTCTGGATGAAAATCGGATATATATTTTATATGCTCATGTGATGCCCTGATTTGTGGATGCTACATTTCGTTCTGGGAGAGTAGAGTGACAACCAATATGGTGTCAGTGCAGCGCCTGCGCCTTTCCTTCCAGATGCAGGGATTCATCATGCGGCAGATTCAGGAGTCCAGAAAAACTGAGTAATGACCGTTCTGTTGGGGCACATTCAGCGCCACGTTCTGTTGGGGCACATTCAGCGCCACGTTCTGTTGGGGCACATTCAGTGCCACGTTCTGTTGGGGCACATTCAGTGCCACGTTCTGTTGGGGCACATTTGGCGCCACGTTCTGTTGGGGCACATTTGGCGCCACGTTCTGTTGGGGCACATTTGGCGCCACGTTCTGTTGGGGCACATTTGGCGCCACGTTCTGTTGGGGCACATTTGGCGCCACGTTCTGGTGGGGCACATTTGGCGCCACGTTCTGGTGGGGCACATTTGGCGCCACGTTCTGGTGGGGCACATTTGGCGCCACGTTCTGGTGGGGCACATTTGGCGCCACGTTCTGGTGGGGCACATTTGGCGCCACGTTCTGGTGGGGCACATTTGGCGCCACGTTCTGGTGGGGCACATTTGGCGCCACGTTCTGGTGGGGCACATTTGGCGCCACGTTCTGGTGGGGCACATTTGGCGCCACGTTCTGGTGGGGCACATTTGGCGCCACGTTCTGGTGGGGCACATTTGGCGCCACGTTCTGGTGGGGCACATTTGGCGCCACGTTCTGGTGGGGCACATTTGGCGCCACGTTCTGGTGGGGCACATTTGGCGCCACGTTCTGGTGGGGCACATATGGCGCCACGTTCTGGTGGGGCACATATGGCGCCACGTTCTGGTGAGGCATATTCGGTGCCACATTGTAGTGGGGCACATTCAGCGCCACGTTCTGGTGGGGCACATTCGGCGCCACATTCTGGTGGGGCACATTCGGCGCCACATTCTGGTGAGGCATATTCGGCGCTATGTTCTGGTGGGGCATATTCGGCGCCACATCATCACTTTTTACCTTCTGTCTCCACTTTTGACGCCTGTACTAGCGAGCTGAGATACTTCTCAAATATCTGAATAACCCAGATGGACGTTGTATAAAGACGGATTTTATTTTAAATGGCAAAGTCTCAATCAGATGTCCAGGTTTTTTTTTTTTCGTTTTTTTTTTTTTTTCTTCTAGGGTCATTTATCGCATATGCAAAAAAACTGTTTGTATGGCATTGGTTTTATTCTCATATTAAAAAAAAAGAAGAAAAAATAATAATCCACGCACAATCAATGATGGTATTTGTGTGTTCATTTTTTTTTTTTTTTTTATTATTATTTTTTCTCTGGATGGGCTTTTTTTTTTTAAAATTTCTCACAATTCTTTATAACAAAAAAAAATTACCCCCCCCCCCCCCCCCAAATAAAAACGCTTGTTGACTATATGTGAAATTTTGGCAAAATTTATAATCCCTAATATTTTTGTTATATCAGAAATAAAAGCCTCACTAAAAGTACATGACGCCTGCCTAAAATATATATTTTTCCCCCTCCACAGTGCTTTAATTCTAAATTCTGAACCTCTGCTTCCTCCGCCCACATATAGCGGTGCGGGCGCAGGACACTGGGGGCTTTATATAGCTCATGTCAGGTTTTTACACTTGTGTTTGCTCAGGCATCGGGATTTATGTACCGTAGTCGTCCGTCACCCCCGCAGATTATAAAGGGGCTTGTGTTTACAGAGGACGCTGAACTAGATCAGGCTCCACAGGAAAAGTGCTTAAAAAGAAGGATTCTCTATACGTGTGCAGGGAAACTCCTGTAATCCAGCATTTGATAGTCTGGAATGTTCTATAATCCTAAAATATATCCATCAGAAAACTGCAGACTAATGTGGAATTTCACAAGAGCAGCGAGAACCAATTAGGGGCTTCATGTACGGTAATTAAAAACATTGGCGCTGTTCACATTTGTGCTTCACGTTGCCCAGAAACAGCGAATGTAGAGAAATATCACCACGATGGTCTACTGTTATGATCTGGTAACTGTGGACGATCACGAAAAATCCCATTAATAAGGAAAAAAACAAAACCACGAGTAGTTGGAAACTGAGCTGACCGCAATCCCCTATCTATCAGACAACACTAGAAGTAGCATGTTCCTAGACACCTCGTCACTGCCTGAGAAACTTGCCACATCTCAAAGATAGAAATGAGGAATCCTAACTTGATTCGGAGCAGTCCCCAAAGAAATAGCAAGCCCCCAACATGCAACGACGGTGATGTAAGAAAACACAATACATAGATCAGCAAAGGTGAGGCCCGACTTACTAGATAGGACAGATAACTGATTATGGCCAGCAAAAAACCCTGCAAAAAATACCAATCTCCTGATAATAAAAAAAATACCGAGACCACACGGACTTTCCCCCACTATATCAGGTACTCTTGTGCTAGACACGTCCAACAGAACTGCAGATATAATGGGAAGGAACAAAATCACAGAACAAATAATATTCTAAAGTGCAAATAATCCAAACATGAACAGAGAGCAAGATCCCTTTCTTGCTGGATGAACTGCCCTGCTCACAAAAGCAGAAAGACAGATTCTCACATACAAGAAATCAAACACAGAACCAAGAGGAATAAGCAGAAACACTCTTAAGTACAAATCCAGCAATTAAGCACAGAAATTGTAAACTTATCTGGAGTAGTAGATTCAGGCACCAAATAAATGGGGAAAACCAGAAGGAAAAACTTCCAGCCATCTTCAGAAGCAGGCAGGAACATTTATTACCTGGCCACCGCCAGGCACAAAATGCTCTCCTAAATAAACTAGGCTGATCTGCAATAGGATTTCCTGGATTCCAAATGAATTCCATCACCTGTCTGAATCACAGATTCAAACTCGGCTTCATTACCATTCCTGGCCACCAGAGGGAGCTCCACACCAGTACCTACTCAAATGACATTCACAACAGTCTACAATGGAAGGGGAATGCCATAAAACAACCGATTCATGAGCAACCAATTTTACATTTCTGCAATTTTTTTTTTCCTTCTCTTTATTCTAGAGACATAACTTTTTTTACTTTTCCGTTCACGGAGCTATATGAGGGCTTGTTTTTTTGCGAAACGAGTTGTCATTTTGAATGGCACCATTAATTTTAGCCTACTGGGCCCAAATTCATCATTTGTATTTTTTTGTTGTTGTTGTCTTGCAGCATTCACTGTTTCTGTGGCAAATTCTTTAAAATGGGCCGCGCGGTTCATGAATTTTGCTTAAAGTTGAAAAGTTTCCTTTCGTTTGTCTTTAACTTTTTTTTATACCTTTTTAGTGCAAAAAGTTGAATGTTCCGCTAAAGTGTCACAAAATATACACAAAAATGTCAGACGCACATAACAACACTCCGAGGGGGGGACTGGAATACATTTGCGCAAAAAAATTAGTCTTTTTAAAAAGTCGCTTTTTATCAATGGGATGAAAATATCTAATGAACACAATCGCCACCTGCAATGGCAAGCTACAAAGAGAAAAAGCAGGCGGGCACATAAAATAGACTTTCATAGTTCTTTGATAGTTAGTTACATAGGTTGAAAAAAGACCTAGGTCCATCTAGTTCACCCTTCCTCCACCAGTTCTACATTTAGTCCCTAAGTCATTTATAACCAACAATGTTGTGTACTGAGGAAATCATCCAGCCCTTTTTTAAAAGCTGTTCTAGTAGCTGCCATTACTACCTCTTGTGGTCGGCATTCCACAGTCTGACCGCTCTAACTGTAAAGAACCCTTTCCTATTTAGGTGTCGGAATCGTTTTTCTTCCACTCGCAGTGAGTGCCCCCTGGTCCTTAGTACTATCTTTGGAAGGAAATAGTCATGTGCCAGTCCTTTATATTGACCACACATGTATTTATACATATAAATGAGATCTCCTCTGAGACGTCTTTTTTTCTAAGCTAAAGAAATCTAACTTTTTCAACCTGTCATCATACGGGAAGCCTCCATTCCTTGTAGTAGTCTAGTAATCTTTGAACTGACTCTAGCTTCTGAATGTCCTTCTTAAAATGCGGAGCCCAAAACTGGATCCCATATTCCAGATGTGGCCTTACAAGTGATTTATAGAGGGGTAACAATACGTTGGGATCACGGGATCTAATCTCTCTTTTTATACACCCTAAAATCTTGTTTGCTTTAGCAGCTGCTGCCTGACATTGAGTGCTGCTGCTCAGCTTATTTGTAATGAGAATACCCAAGTCCTTCTCCTGTTCTGCAGTCCCGAGCTTACTTCCATTTAATGTATACGCAGCTATAGGATTACTCCGTCCTAGGTGCATTACTTTACATTTATCAACATTAAATCTCATTTGCCAAGTGTCTGCCCATTCTGACATCTTATCCAGATCTTTTTGTAATATTGTACTATCAAGGTCAGTTTTTAATATCCTACATAGTTTGGTGTCATCAGCAAAGACTGACACTTTACCTGTCTATCTCATCCACAAGGTCATTAATAAAGAGATTAAAAAGAATCAGTCCTAGCACAGATCCCTGCGGTCCCCACTGCTGACTATAGCCCAATTAGAGAATATACCATTTATGTATACATGATATATAGGTATTAGTGCGGGGCTTCTGCAAAGCTGGTGTTTCATGGTCATGGGCAGTGACTACAGCTTCCCCTACAGATAAGTATTGACCCTACACACATACGGTATCTGGTGTCTTGGAACACCTTGCAAATGACTCTAAAGGACTTTTGAGCATGTACATATAGAGAATTGTAACTTTTATGTACAGTATATTGAGCAAAACATCTACCAGTTGCATTTACCTTTTGATATACAACATATGCTCAGAATACAGATAGCTGCATCGTATCATTACAATGGCTGCGACTCTTGATTAAGTTGATGTGCAGACACTTTATTTTAGGCAGAGTTCACATGTCCGGCAATCATCTGTTAGAACGGATCCGTTGACAAAAAAAGCTTGTGCAAATACAACTTTCTTGCCCGTTTTGTAAAAATTTGATTTTTGCAGGATCATTTTTATTTAAAAAAAAGCATAAAAAAAACATTGGAGCCTATGAAAAACAGATCCGTTACCTGACTGCTATTTTTCTTGCGTTTGTAAAGGATTAATTTTTTTTTTTTTTCTCTCTTACGGGATCAGTTGTAAAAGGAAGATAAAATAGTTATCAGTTATCGGATCCATTTTCTATAAATTCCAATGTTAAAAAAAAATGTTAAAAAAACAGATCCTATAAAATCAATTTTTTCAAAACTTATAAAAAAGTTGTAGTTTGCGGAACTTTTTTGCCAATGGATCTGTTCTAACATAGGATTACCGGATATGTGAGCTCAGCCTAAACATGACGGCGATTCTGTTGACCTCTGGACTCGCATTGTGTGCTCCTGATGAACCTATTTAGGGGAAACGCGTCGAGTGTCTTGATCTAGTGGGTGTGGGCCTGGGTTTTATTGATCCGTTATCCCACATTGTGCGGGTTTAATCACACTCATTGT